>NC_134856.1:15492500-15577500 GCF_049852395.1 Peromyscus maniculatus bairdii | reverse complement strand
TATCAGGGATGATTGACAGGATATGAGAGGGTAAACTGTTACATGTAAACACTACACCTTCAAAAGGGAGGGACTTGAGCATCTGCAGTTGAGGATGTCTGAGAGGGGGCTGGAGCAAATCTCCCACAGACACAGAGATGCTTGATCTGCTGACAGCCTAAGTTCTTGTTTGGATCTAGGACAGCTAAATCTAGCCGGTGGCCAATGGCTTCTAAGTTGGAGACTTGAATATTTGCTGCGGTTTTTAAAATGTGATCTTGAGAGAGCCCAGGGAAGACTGGACAGAATAACTGGAGGAATTCTAGCCCATCTGATTTCCTTTCCTTCAGCCTAAATAGCAAGGTTCTGGCGTGCTGAGCTGTCCAGCCACACCAGTATTTGCCAAAGCACACTGCCCACAGTTAGTGAGAAGAATTACACTGATGCTTTTTGTGACCCTGAAGTTTCAGAAACTCAATCTTAGCTTCTCTCCCTAGCTGGTTGTCAGTTCACAGATCAACAGCCCGAAGAGTCCTGTGCTAAAGAATCCTCTAGAGAGACCGTTTGCCAGCATTTCTCAGGCTTAAGTATCCCCGGGGGCTGCTTCCTTCCCCTAAATAGGAAATCAGCATCTGTGGAACTCCACTTCGGAAATATTAGTGATAGTCAACATACTGGAAATGAAAAGCCATAGGACACGCAGACAAGCAAATCTCTTCCTTGTTCTAAAGGATCACAGGGAAGAACCCAGTGCTGTTAGATTTCAAAGGGAGTGAATGGGTGCTCCCGTCTGTGTTCCCTCAGAAGGTGGCTGCGTGCAGCATTTGCTCTTGATAATAAGACTCCATTTTCTCCTGAACCAGAACCCTGTCACCCAAAGTTATATTTATCATTCATGGCATTTCTGAATCTGTGCTATTATTGCTATCTGGATTCTGTTGTCTTGTAAATTACCAACACCCTTTGTACTGCGGCCCCCATGGCAAAAGGAACATACTCGTAGGTACCCCCAAAGAAGAAACAGTCTCCAGCACAAATGCAGCCACTCGGGGCGCTTCTGTGCAG
Source organism: Peromyscus maniculatus bairdii (assembly GCF_049852395.1). Taxonomy (NCBI): domain Eukaryota; kingdom Metazoa; phylum Chordata; class Mammalia; order Rodentia; family Cricetidae; genus Peromyscus; species Peromyscus maniculatus. The sequence continues at coordinate 15,576,456 of NC_134856.1, read as the reverse complement.
GTGTTGCTGCCGTTAGGAGCTAACACCCAGAGGCGCCTCCTCTGTTCCCTAAACACATGAAGATCTATCCGCCTTACACACAGCATCAAATCCATCAGGAAAATGCTCAGAATGGCAAATTGGAAATAATCTGACCTTTGCTAATAATATAGCAATTTTGAAAGTGCAGTTTTAATCAAGGGGGACATTTTCCAGAATTTGACAGTCTTTTCCATCTCCCTGATACAGACGGCATTAAAAAAAAAAAAAAAATCCTGTCTAATGCTGCTTCTTAGGTGGTGTTCGATAGGAGCCTGTCTATAATGCAATGCACTCTCTTTATGTGATGTTTAGATATGAGATTGATCTTAGTGGACACCCTGGAGTTCTGAAAGTAGGATTATTGGATTTCGTGGCTTTCTCAGATGTCGAAGATCTTTAAACGGTGTCTTGCAAAGTTGCTACATCTCGTCTGTCTGTGAAACACTTATGAACTCATCAAAGAAGGTAGACTCCATGTTAATTATCCGGGTAGGCTGGGTTAGGGGGGGAGACAAACCCCTTTCTTCCCACCTTGAGCTAAGTGCCAGGACCAAGTCCACTTTCATACCTTGAAAAGAAAAATGAGTTCCTCCATCTGTGGATCAATAGGCCTTAACAGGAAGGCTGCTGACACAGGATGGGATCAGGAATTCAAAATAGCAGGAGGCACAAAAAGACCTGGCTGCTGACGCTGAAGTCTCCCGTTGCCTCAGGATGACTCAAATAGGCTTAGTATTTGGAGGAATCAGATTGGAGCAATCAAATGATGCTTTGGCCTCATGGCTTATGCTTACATTTCAGAAAAGCAAGGACATCACGTTTCCTCTGACTTAGAAGGTCCTGCCTTGGAAAGGACACTGTCACAGCCCACTCTCTGCCCATGCTTTCGTCCCTGCTGTGAACATCTGCCATGTCTGCCATCAGGTTTGCAAGCGAGCCGACTATGATTGCCTAAGACTAGAGCAAGGGTTCTTGGGACATAGACATCAGTGAATGAGGCCTCCACAAGCCAGGCTGGGCTCACCTAGTTACCATTAAGTAACAACCCTCCTTCCCAATCTGTTTCCAGGGGCTAAGACATTAGCCAATCACCAAGCAGTGGGAATAAGGACTAAGGTTTCACATTCTAAGTTTTTCCTTCAAGTGCTTGTTTAAAACCAATGGCATTTGTATTCATGTTTATATGCAAATATGGTATAAAATTATATCTGACATGGCACAATATCCAATCCATGCTCTTAGTTTCCATCTACGTCTATGCAGCACAGATTTTTTGAACATTGTCATAGGGTCACTGTGTTGGCTCTGATATCTTTTCTTCAGTATCCGGAGGCAGCAAATTTTGCCTGATTTTCCACTCCCTTTAGATGTCTGCTTTCATCTATACCCATAAGCCTTCTTCTCATCTTCTTGTGCCTTGCACTTTGGACTCTTGAGGGCTGATGTGGGACTCCTTTTTTTTTTTCTTTCTCTCCATTCTTGAAAAGTGAGTGCATTCAGCCGAGCGGTGGTGGCACACGCCTTTAATCCCAGCACTTGGGAGGCAGAGGCAGGCAGATCTCTGTGAGTTCAAGGCCAGCCTGGGCTACCAAGTGAGTTCCAGGAAAGGCACAAAGCTACACAGAGAAACCCTGTCTTGAAAAACCAAAAAGAAAAAAGAAAAAAGAAAAAAGGAAAAGTGAGTGCATTCAGCCTAGATGAATGAGTAGGCAAAAGCTCAAGAGGAAAAGGAACTACCTCATATGTCTTCAAGCTTCCTACCCCTTTGTCTTAGCATGTCACAAGGTGCCCTCTGAAATGCACAGTTCTGGGGACGGTGGCCCTTGCATGTACTTTAAAGATCAGAAATAGTCTCAAGATAGAGGTTCCTGCTGGATGAACAGAACAGTGCTGGGAGATACTGACTACAGTACCAGGAGCTAGAGTGGGTGGATACTGGAGCCCCAACCCGTACCCAGAGGAGCATGGAAGCTTCATCTCATGCACAACGAAGTTGCTCTTATGTGATTTGTCTCAGTGATTGGCTTCTAAGCAAGGAGTAAGACCCCCTCCTGGGTTTCTGGAGGAAAAGAATTAGATTTAGGATTGAACATTCTGGACCCAAGACTTGCTTAGCCCTTAGGAAGTGTGTGACACAGAGCAAGCAAGCATCCGTTATTCTGCAACCTCGTCTTCCCACCCAGTACATGGAGACTGTCATCTCTTCCCCAAACTGATAGCTCCATAATTGATCATGTGCTGTGGATATCGCCAGCTACAATTATGAGCAGATAAATGTCTTAGAAATTATAATATGTTATTCTGTCTTCAAAGTTCTCATCCAGGAAGAACTATTAGAAGAATCAACATTCGTGGAGAAAGGAAACAGAACCACACCTGCAGACAGAAAGGAAATGGCTGCCAATCTCTCCATTCAGCCTCCAGGTGGGGTCTGGTATCCACACTATGCTCCAGGCTTTCAGAAATGTAGCATGGAGTCAGGGAAAGGTGGTGTCCCCTGCAGAGTCCCCGTCCTTGAACAAAACACTAAAGTCACTTTAAATCTGCTTCCTGGATGTGTTTCCACACTACTTTGTTCCTACAGAGAGGGATATAATTTAGACTGAGCCAGGCAAGTGCCTACATTTCCTATGCATGCCACAGCTGTACCTCCAAATGTGAGTCAGGCTCTGGCAGAAACAGCAGTGATACTGTTACAAAGGCAGCACTCTCTACTCCACCCCCCATTAGAGCAATGGACTGTGTGTACAGCCCGGAAACTAGCATTTTGAATAAGCATGAATACTAAAATATAGAGGTTGGAGTCTGAGGCTGGTGATAATAGCAACTGTAATTTTTTGAGGTCATTAAACCACTCTTTGCATGTGGGAAGGCATCCCAAGTGTCAGATGTCCAGTTATATACCACATTGTCCTCATCTCCAACGTACACATGAAAAGCGGAACTCACAAAGGCAAATCATTTCTTCAGGTTTACTCAGGGCACAAGCACACATACCCTGGTCTATTCAAGTAAACACACCCAATCACACCTCCGGGCAACACACAGAAGGAAACACAGGAATGTATGGTGTCCTTATCCTGGGCAGGATCTACCCCAAGTTCAAAGCTTACTGTGCAGGCGACTCAGGCCCTGCACAGAGGCAAGGCTTCTCTTTCTTTTATTCCATGATGTTTTGCGGCTTGAGATGCATTTGGGATGTTTAATTTATACCCCCTGATCATAAAGTGATCACATCACGAAGAAGGCTGCGGTGTTGATTTATAAGATCGTTGTCTGTGTCTGTTAATTAGAGAAATATCATTTGGCTTCCTACGGAAGAAAAACAATAAATTATAGAGGAGGAGGGGGAGGCAATTGGCCCCTAAACCTATGTGAGTTCCTAGTCTTGAATCTTATTTATGATCCTAACTGATTTTACTCCATTTATATCAACAACCATTAGAAAAAAAAATGTGGCTTCAGGCTGACGAGGAAGGAGGAGAAAGAAACAGAAAGGCAGGAGAATAAATGCAAAAACAACGTCTATGTGCCTGTTGGTACATAAAACTCTCTTCTGATGGGAGAGATGACGGGACCCAGGTGCTGAAGAGCTTGATACAGAATTGCAAACATGCCATGAGCTATAAAAAAAATAGGTCTATAGGACCACAAGAGGCTTCTGGGAAATAGTGAATTCAAGGTTAAGGCTGAATGAACTCGACTAAGACAGGAAATGAGTTCCAGGAAGAAGGGAGAGCCACATAGAAGGTGGGGACAAGGAAGGAGAAGAGTGAATTCGAAGAACTGAAAGGTGTGGGTACATAGCGAGGGTTGGGGAAGCTGGACCTGTTCAGAGGCCACAGGCCACTTACCTGTGAGCTTGTATCCAAGAGCTGAGAGAGGTTACCTCAAGATTTAAAGCTCAGGCCTGTGTGCTATGGTTGACTTTGCATTTTAAGAGATCATTGTTTTTGTTTGTTTGTTTTGTTTTGTTGTTATTGTTTGTCTTGAAAAGGCTTTGAGTTTTCTGTGCTCAAAAATATTCCCAAATCAAGCCAGGCACAGTGGCCCAAGGCTGTAATCCCAGGACAATGGAGGCAGAAGGATCTTGAGTTTGCTGCTAGTATAGACTACATAGTGAGACATTGTCTCAGGGTGAAGGAGTAGGGAGGTGAAGAAGAGAAGCAGTGGAGAGCCAGTGTGGGAAGGTCTGTTGTAGAACTGCATTGAAACACTACAAGATGGACGTGAAGAAGGCGAACAGCAAGGAAGGCCTTTCTTCTGAGGCTTGGGGAGTCCCTTTCTGGTGGCATTTGCATAGAGGGGACCAAGCGCGGCTAGGGCAGGAGAGGTTAATCTGCCTGCAGAATCCCTGGGTTAGAGGACAAGACTGAGACAGAAATGCTCGATGGCCAGTGTTCATGCTGAGCGCAGGTGACTCCCAGGGTTCTTTCTTGAGGTTTTAGAAAGACGTTCCTTTAGTGCAGACATGGTGCCCTCCCTGGACATCTTCACAGGACATCTTCACAGAACCTTTCATACAGAATCTCTGAGAGAAGGAGGCAAAGACAGAAAAAGGTAACATGGGCAGGCCTGTCCCCATGAGGTCAGGTGGGGCACAATCCTCGAAACACTGAGAAAGCAGCAGAAAAGACAGCTAAAGTCTCAGAGTTTTGGTGAAGCCATGAGGGAAGAGGGAGAAAGGTCTTCTGGAACTATCTACTGAGAAGATCCTGTGCCATGAGGGTAAGGACGCTCAGGCTGTTTCTTCCTACAGAGGAATAATATGTGGCTTCTGATACATTCTTAGGCATGGTGGTGCCATTTCCTTAACTCACATCCTTCTAGAAACTTCTTATAGGGTGCTGGGCATGAAAAAAAAATCACAAAAAAAATGCAACTACCTTAGTCCATCTTGAGAGCCCAGGGTGGGAATGGAGATGGAAGTTTGACCAACCTTATTTGACCTAAAGCAATTTCTTTAAAGGCTCCAAAGCACAAGGAACTGAGGCCCAGGCTTGCTGGATTTGAGATGCTCAGGTGTGAGGCTCTGTGTCATCCTGGCTCCCAGAGAAAGCCATCTGCCCAGTGCTTCAGGATTAGGTTTCCTTGACTGAAGTCTTACCTCTGAAGAAGGCACAGCCCCTCCCCCTCCATCTCCATCTCCCTCCCCCAGCAGGGCCCTCTGGCCCAGCACAGCAGCCACACTTCCCTGAATTCTTGGTTTTTGTTTGTATTTGGCTACAGTGCCAAAATCACCATAGAGTACGTTCTCACTGATCAGAAAGACACAGAGAGCAAGGTGACCTGATGGTGGTTTTGTCGACTAGTTTTAAGTAGCTTTACCAATACACTAGTCATCTCTGGACTCTGATCAGACTCCTCCTCCTCACTCGAGCCGTAAGGACCTCTTGCCCCTCTTCTTGAATCTCAGTGGAACAACCATGAACCATGCTGTGCTGATTACACACACACACACACACACACACACACACACACACACACACACACACATCACCACCACCACCACCACCACCACCACCACCACCACCACCACCACCATGGTGCATAATACTCACTCAGCTCCTCCACTGGCTCCATTTAAAGCCTCTGACCGGAAGTGGAGACATACAACATCCAAGAAGAAGACTTGATTTGCGTGGCACCGTTTTGTATTGTTCATGCTTTTTTTGCAGACACCCATCCCGAGCATCTCAAGCCTCACGCCACAGGACAGAGCTCTTTGGATGCTTTGGCTCCCAGTCCCAGTGCTTGGTGCTGCCCACCTGACAGGTGCTTAGTGTGTGCTGTGCAATCCCACAGACATTTCGATACTGGATATGCTATCTTGGGACATGCTGAAGCTGGAAGCTGCCCCATCTTTTGACAGAGCTTTTACAACAGGGAACTTGAACAAAATGGAATACAAGCAAGTTGTGATAGATCACCACAGGGGGTCCCATTGTACTCCACCCCTTGGTGCCCATCCCTCATATTCCATTCCCAGGGAGCCTCCATCTTGGCCACATGTGTCCAACTTGTGAGACAAACAATAATGAGTGTGACGCAAGCACAGCAGACTATAAGGTGAGCCACACAAATGTCAAATACTCCAATAGCTACGTTTCAAAAGCAAACATGGAAGGTTTATTTTAATAGTATATAGTACTTCACTGCAATATTTCAACATCTCACAAATATTTAACATTCTATTGGTGTTATTGTATCTCTTAATTTTCATGCTGTGTTTTCAAATCTGGTACATATATGTTACGATTAGAGTGCTCATGTATTTCGATTTGGACTAAACTCTTCCACTCCTGGCCTGCTGCACTCTATCAGCAGTGTAGTCTTGGGCCTGGGGCATGTTGTTGGAACATGTTCTCTTAGGATATCGTACGAAGCCCAGCCCAGCCCAGCCCTATGAATCCACCCCGAGGAGGAGGAGGAGGAGGAGGAGGAGGAGGAGGAGGAGGAGGAGGAGGCACAGCTGCTCTCACTGCTGAGCTCCCAGGCATGACAGCACCGCTTCCTGCTATCTGTGGAATTTGCATTCTGCAGCTACAGTGGAACCATGTTGGCTGAGGCCACACAGAACAGAGATGTCCTCTTGCTTTGGAGCACTGCTTGAACTGGTTAACGCTGTTGCTAGTTTAAACCATCTGATCACCTGGTGGCTTGTGCCGTGACAACATACAACCCAAACAGGTGTCATCTAGGACACAGGTGGATGCAGCATGAAGGATTTTCTTCTCTCCCTGAAGCACTTGTTCATTTTCCTGTTGACTACACTACATGCTCTATTGTGGCTGACAGAAGGCCAAAAAGTGAGGATCATGGCCACCGTCTGTGGGGCCCTCAGAACTTGCTTGGAAGACCCTGAGCTTGGTGACAGTATTGCCCATGAGCATAGAGTCAGGGCTCCAATCTTGGCCTTATTACTAATTTGCAAGGGGGTCTCAGCCAATCCAGATCTCATCTCAGCATCTTTTTTTCAGAAGTGTTCAAAGAGGATTAAGGAGATGAGTTCATTCCAGAGGACAGGAAGCATAGGCAGAGATGTTAAAACACCAGGAAATAAACAAACAGGAGGAAATGAATGAAACCAATGACGAAGGTAAGTACCACAGCACACGGGGTGGAGGTGGCTAAACCCAAAAACCCACCTGTGTGAGTGATGGAATCACCTGAGCAAACATGAGGACCTGGTGGAGCAGGATGCAGAAGCCTAATGCTCTGTGAGCACTTACTATATTCCAAGGAGCATGCAAGAGAGGGAGTCTATTTGCATTTGTATAGTTACCAAGGCAACACAATGATCCTTCAAAGTGGGCAAAGTTAGGTTGGAACTCAACAAAGAAATCGGATACCAAGTCATTCAAAAGAGAATGGAATAGGAGAGAAAACGAGGAAACTGCCTTTAAAGAAGATGCTGTTCAGCTGGGCGGAGATGGTGCACACCTTTAATCTCAGCACCTCAGAAGTGGTGGCAGGCAGATCTCTGTGAGTTCAGGCCAGCCTGGTCTACAGAGTGAGCTCCAGGACAACCAGTTACACAGAGAAACCCTGTCTCAAAAATCCACAAATTTAAAAAGAGTAACATTCTGTTCAACAGATGAGTGAGGAAAAAACAAACAAACCAGAAATTGGGCTCTGGGAAAGTGGAGGCAGGAGGTAGGGCAAGAGACTTGCGTGATATCTTGGAGAGGAAGAAGGATAAAGGGGAGGGTACATTATAAAGGAGAAAGAAGGAACGAGAAGGAACACATGAGTAACAGTGTTAGTGGAGCCCACACCCGCAGAGCCAGCACAGCCTGCTGCAAGGGTGTGTGACAGAGCGGCTTCTTTTCTCCCAGTACTTAGAAGGCCAGAGTCTAGAAAGGCCGGATGCTCAGCTTGGTCCTCTGCTGTCTCCTTTCATCTAGGAGCCCCAGGCTTGGGCACCACATTCTGATACAGGATGCTCAGGGGTGAGGATATTCCTCTAAAGCACATGGAGATCACTGGTGTCATGTGATCTCAAGTCCCCAAGACGATGGATGAAAATGAGAGTTGTGAACAGACAAGAAAGACCCACAACCAAGGCTGGAGAAGTAGCAGAAATAAGCCTGGCAGGACAAGACTAGAGAGGAATAGTACACACCTCCTTTGAGCGCAGCCCTCATGGGATTCCTGTCTGCACACACACACACACACACACACACACACACACACACACACACACACACACACACACACACACCTTTAAAGCATCTATTGATCCAGTCATTCATTTATCTAGTGTTTTATTAATGCTCTGAGAATGCCAGGTACCAAGACATCTTAAGGAACTAACAAAAATAAGAAAGCCCAGGCCTTCCTTTGGGAATCTCCCAGTTAGTGGTCTCAAGAAGCAAGGTGCTTCAAAAATACAATTCAAGAAAGAAACTGTTGCACAAAAGACCAAGAGGCCCTCTCCTCTGGGCCTGAGTGGTGGGTGGAAGATGCAGAGTTGAGGCTGGGCTTCTTTCCTTTCTCTCTTCATTTATGTCGCAAGCAACTCCACTCGTGAGCATCTCAAAACACAGGCATCCTTCTTAGCTAGTGGGATCCCCTTACTCCCTGCTAGATTGCAACATCTCTTTCCCTCAAACTCTAGAGGCCTGGGAGGGACCCCTCAGCTCGCCACACACAGGCATTGCAGACATCCTTTGATTGCGATGTGAGGAGAGGGCATGGTGTAAAGAGAGAACAAAGTGTAAATCTCACCACAGGTAGATGGAATCAAGATGGCGGCTCTACTGAAACTCTAGAACCAGGACTAGAGAAGCCCTTCCTGGGGGGTGGGGGGGTGGGAAGCCAAATCAAAGGAAAACAGACCATTCCATCCTCCAAACAGCATTCCTAGAAGTTGTGGTAAGAGACTCCATGAAAGGGTCGGCCACTCTGCTATAACTCCTGCCTCCCCATGCCTTCATAAACACTGTTTCATGAAGGTTACAGTTTTACGTGATTCCTAAGCTGCCAAAAATGTACAGTGCACACAGACAGCCCCCCTGTTCCAACATGTTTTATAAACATAACAAGCTATAGCAGCCACCCCAGATGTTTTCACAACTTATTTTTTTTTCATAATTTAAAATCTGTTCGACCTGATGTTTTTTGCTCTGTGTGCATTTCAACTGTAAAAAAGGAAACTGAAATATTATTCATGTGGTGCTATGCTGTTACACCTAATTTCTTCTCAAGTTCACACTAAACTGAAACGTCTCTAGGAACCTTAAAAAAGGCAACAGCCGAGAAAGTGAGGAAATATGTCAAGGGCTTGTAAATAAACAGCTGGCTCCCAACATATGGATTTTCTTCTATATTTTTCAGGTGCCACAATCCCCCATCCGTATCTGCCAGCCCTGCAGCACACGGCATAACTCAACTGTAATTGATAATGTAAGGGCAGATGGAGGGGACTGTCAGCTCCTCCCTTGAGTCTCTGGGGACTCAGCAGAAATCAAAGCAGATGGCCCAATTGCATCTTCTTTATGTGTTGCTGCGAGCTTCTCTGTCTGTGGGATAATGGATCATTATGGCCTGCTGTGTACAAACACCAATATGCTTTTAAATCTGGTTCTCAGGCTTATGAAAAAGCACTATATTTCATATTAATTTGTGGCGCTGCACTTAACAAGGTCCACTGTTGTTAATTTACGGTTTGGAAGGGTGGGAAGGAGAAGTTCCCATGGAGCTCTCTGCCGCGGCACCTCCTCTCCCCCAGCCTTGCTTTCTGGACCCCTCATCTAGCCCTGCCTCTCCTCCAAGTCAGTGGTGATCAAGCACAGTGGTCACCGAAGGCTCAGTGAGGGCTGATAGGGAGCTAACTCTGTGCCCAACCTGCTCTGACAGAGCTTCCAAGGGGAAGAGCTCACGAAGAAGCTAAGCAGTCAGACAGCTTGCCAAGGACACGTGGGTATTTGCTTTGAATGGGCCATTTCTTTTCTATTATTAAACACCGCAGCATGCCTGCTACATGCTAGGAAGTGCTCCCCGGATAGAGAGGGGCCAAGGAGACATGGATGACCTCAGTCTCTAGTATCCTGTGGCTGCAGAAAACTCAATGGAAAGTTCCTGAAGAATATGCTTGGGCTACCCCAGACTGCCATCAAACACGGAAACAGAGTAAGTATGTTCTGCTCAGAGATCGAGAAGTTAAAGACCCAGGGGCCAACAAGGACTTGGCCAGGTGACAAAATACGCTGGAGATGTTGGGGCCTAGTGTGTTTTCATGCCACGGGGTGGAGAAACTTGGGGAAATATGTGAACTGGATAGAGAAAGTATTCCATTCCTCTGCTCTTGGCTGGGGGCCTGCCTGCTCCCCTTGGTCCCATTACCAAGAGTCTTCAGGCCAGCTGCATACACAGTCTTTTCCCTATGATGCTAGTAACCAATGGCTCAAAGAAGGAGATATCACTCAAGTGACTATGGCATCTGGCGGGTAGCAAGACCCTGGTCAGGGACCCACCGCTTGATGAAAGGGATTTGTGGGAGGTCAGGAAGCTGAGGAGGTAGCTGTGCCAGTCAGAATAAACCTTCCTGCTGGCTAGGGAGAGCAGAGGCTGTAGGTTTGTTGGTCTTGCTTTGGGTATTAAAAGTTTGTCTGTCATCTCATTTTTTCCCCTTATATGGCACCTCAAAGTTCCCAAGGCCAAAAAAACATTAAATGTCTAGAAAAGAGCCATAGGCGTATCTTACATGGCTCCCTACAGCTTGACTTCAGAAGGTTCTAGAAACATTCTGCTTTCATGTTTTATATCTCACAGTTTAAGACGATGGCATGAAAATAGCAATGACTGACACAATGTAGATGTTGGGAACTGTAGGCGTGGTGTATGGCTCCGTGGAACCATGTGTGTTCCATATACACTCTACACAAGTTGGCCTTAGGCTCTGTCCTAAATGTGATTAACAAAGAAAAAGAAAGAAAGGCACAAGGTAGGAAATGCTATACATAAAGTTAGATTTCCAGAATCTCCTAAATTTTCAGATCTGACAAGGCAGAGATGTGTCACTGTGGCAATTGTCACTGAGAACTGAGGACAAAAAGGGTTTCTCACTGACTGCTTACTGCCTACGAGGATGTCCTCTAGAACCATCCATCGGGGATGGCTTCCATTTCACTTGGCTCTGGGAGCTACAATTCCCTGAGGAAGGTAAAAGGCCACCTGAGCATCACAAAGCTAAAGCTCGTTCATCAACCTTCAGATGGTAAATAACACAAACCGTGCTCTTCGTACAGATCAACCACAAGAGGAAAAGCAGCCCCCACATGACACCCCCTAAGTGCATTTTTATCTGACTAACAGGAATTAATTTTATGTCAGTCATAAGTGAGATGAGGTACCTCTCAGCCATCAATCACTTCAGTGGTTAAAGATTTTGATTCTGTTCTGATGAAGGGCAGAATAGTTTATGGCTTGTCATAAAGGAAGCTTGAGCTATGATTGTACCCAGTTGTCCAGAACCAGGGCCATGTGTAGGCTTTTTCCAGAACTGCAGCTCTAGAAAAGACTGGAAGAAAACTGGCTCATTTAGTAGGTGAGACAGCAGCAGGAGAAATAAGATCCAACACTTAAGATTCCCAGGACTTTCTAACTCTTTCCCAAAACATGCAATGCACACTCCCCTCCAGTGATGACAGCAACTTGTGGTACCCAGCTGTCTTTACCTTCTCTGTCCATTCACACACAGAACAAAAGCCAGAGGCATCTCAGCAGGTCTTTGCTGTGCATACAGCATCCCATTCACCTTTTGAGGGCTCAAAATTTATTAATTCACTCACCCCTTAATTTGTTCAACTTATATGTAGGGCATGCTCACTATGAGGCACCAGTCTCCTGCCAGGTCAACTACTTTGTTGTTTAATGGTGACAATAAATGTACCTGATTTTAATATTTGTTTCTAGATGGACGTTTTAGTCACTTTCTCCTCCCGTTACCCACCCCTAGCTTTGGAAATAAGGAAACATGCATCTTTCTGCCTGATGCAGTAGGAAATGCATCTGCAGCTAGGGAGGATGCTGGAAGTGTGGTTTAAAGGCAAATTTGGGGACCTTCTTACAGACTTCTAAGAGAATGGAGCCACTGCGGCCTGACTGCCTTAAGGCAAGGGTTGGCTGGCCTGGTTATCTTCCAGGTTGCAGCATTGTCTTTATAGCTCTCACAGCCGCATGTGGTGAGCACAGCCTGTAGGGCCAGATGGACCTGAGTTCAAATTTTGGGTGTGTGCTAACTAACCTGCTGTGCCATCTTGGGTTTCTCAGGATATTTAACCATCCCTTGAACAAACTCCAATTATCATCCTTCAAGTTATTTATACAAAACAAGGTAAGGCTGCAAGCAGGCCTTGAATACAGAACACAGTACATGCTACATGTGACCATCCCATCTTTACAGGCAGACTCATTGTTCCTTAGTCGCAAATGTGCACTGCACTCTGAGATGCTTAGAACAAAGGTTTCTTTGATGGCCAATCCACCATTTGGACTAAAGTCCTTTCCACCAGCATTGCAAATGCACCTCCAATGCCCTTCCCCAAACAAACACAGGTCTAATTTTTTTTTCCTCCTGAAATTGAAGGATTTTTTTCAAGCCAGAAAATCCAAAAGAAAGCACAGGAGACCAGGACCTCATGACTGGTGGCTCAGTTTGTACTGTGGAGGTGTTTCTCTCTGAGGAAAAAAAAAAAAAAAAAAAAAAAAAAGACAAGCTCTGAATTACCTTAGCTTGTGGGATGAGTCCAAGTCACCCAAGTTGGGGGTTTCCTGATGTTGAGGCTGACGGTCTTTACAGTAAGCTGGCCTTTGAATCGGCACACCCCACCCCTTGGGCCAGGGGAAGCCTGAATCCTCATACTGTGGCTGAAGTGACAGCCACTGGTGCTTTGTGAAAATTGGGGTGAGTTTGCTAGAGAATCAGGACTGAGAGGGAGTGCCACATGCACAGCAGGACACTGCCACTGCCTGCAATGCCATGCACCGGACATGTTTTGAACTTACATGGGAACCTTAAATGCACAAAACCTCTCAAATACCACATGCAAGGAATTTCTCCCTTACTGTTGATGAGGAAGTAGATCAGAATGCTAAAGCACATGGGTTCCAAAGGAGGGGGATAGAATTAGATTGGAGGCCCCTTGTGAGCTCAAGTGTTCATCCTCAAAGTGCTGACAATGACCATTTTATGGAGCATGTGTTGGCAAGGCATCCGGCATGATTATTGATTAGCAAATTGGATATGCACAGTTATCAACCAATAACAGCAATAGCAGGTGGATAATAGATTGAGCGTGCCTGACCACTTTCAGGGCCCCAGATATGGCATCGAATATTATGCTTGCTTTATCCCACTTGTTTCCCACCATCAGCCTGCGGTTGGCAATATTATTATTAGTCCCACTTTATAGATTAGGAAACTGGCCTAGAAATATCAAATGATTTCCTCAGATTCAAACCAGGTCATTGAATCCCTGAGCTCTGAAACAAGATGCTACAGTGAGAGAGGTCATTTCTCATGGTTGTTAGAGCTAGGATACAGCTGTCACCCCCCACTCCACCACACACACACCACCCCCACTCAGGCAGTGGACCCTGTGTGTGCTCCCTTCACAATGTCTCTTAAGAACCAAATTACAAACTGTGCTTGAGAAATCCTGCCATTGGGGACTCACCACTTGAGCAGGAAGATAACAGAACTCCAACCTTCCTTGAGTGACTTTAGAGGTTTTGTATCCTCAGAAAATATCAAGGAATACAGAACTGGGGGAAGTCATAAATTAGAAGAAACGAGGAAAAATACCAACAGAATCATTGTGGGACCCTGGATTGGACCACAGAGGAGAAACAGAACCCCTGGGAGAGACTGGGGAGATCCCAGCAGGGCCTTGCTAGTATTGTGACCCTGTTAACTTCATCCTGGGCTCATCATTCAGTGCACTACAGTCATTAAAGATGTAAACACTTCCAGGAGTGTACAGAAACTCGTCTCTTCAACCTTCAGAAGTAGAAAATGAGTTTAAATGAAATGTCTAGGAAACAAAAGGAAGTTGGATGCAGCTGAAAAAAGGAGAGGATTTTCTCTAAAAGGAGGGGGGACACCTAGGTAGAGTGTCTAGGGTTTGTTCTATGCAGGAGAAAAGAGGAGGCATCAGCAAGCAGCCAGGAGGCCTCCCTGCAGGAACATGCAATTGTCCCCAGAACTCAGAAATTTCTCATGCTCAACACCCGCTGTCTACCCCAGGCTTAGCCTCGGCTTCCTTATGACATGACTTTTATACCTCAGGCCTCAGCAAATCTGAGTAGTATTAAGAACCCAGGGCTTGGTGGCAAACCTCTCCCCAGCAGAGGAAGTGTTGAGCTGCATTTTGTAGTTAAGACAATCCTCCAAGAACTAATAGTGAGCCACTCACCAGGGGGGCAGGACCCTAACCCAGGTCAATATGATACCTGTTTATGCTCCATGATAGATTATCAGTGAATGCATGAGTGGGTGAGTAGATGACCAGAAACCAGTCCTTTGGACCTAACAAATTCAACAATTCAATGTTTGATTGAACTTGCTTTTGAAAACAGTTTCGTTATATACATGTAGTATTTCATATATTATGTATATATATCGCATATATGAAATGCTTTATATGAAATTACTTGAAATTGACTATGAAATTGACATTATAGTGAAGTTGTAAGGGTTGAATATTTTTGCAACTTATCATACCTCCATGTTATGATGCTCTGGTAAAAGTGGACTATCGGCCCAGCTCCTGACATCCTCTGTAAAGAAAATGTGGGAGTGAGTGTACTTGTTTAGTCTTAAACTCTCTCCTTTTAAAGGTCAGATCAGGAGGCTGAAGAGTTGGACTGGACAGGTAGTTAAGAACCATTGTTACTTTTGCAGAGGACTTGGGTTTGTTTCCCAGCACCCAGATGGTGACTTATAACCATCTGTAACTTTGGTTCCAGGGTTTCCAATGCTTCCTATGGTGTTTTCAGGTACCGGGCACACATGCAGTGTGTAAATGTATATATACGTAGAACCAAAAGCAAAGAGACAAAATACTTATACATAAAAATAAATTTAAAAAAATCTACCATTTCCTTTCCAAGTCTTCCTTTTCCTGTGTCACATGTTTGTTGTCTCTCTCTCTCTCTCTCTCTCTCTCTCTCTCTCTCTCTCTCTCTCTCTCTCTCTCTCTCTTTCTCTCTCTCCTGCATGAATATTTCATAAAACCAGCAACTAGCCACCTGTCTATCATCATTGTGGTACCCACAAGGTTCACAAGATTGAACATGGGTTCTCAATGAACATTGGCCAAATACTCACTTTTCTCCTAAATGAAGTTCTATACAAGTCACAAGGTGCTGTTGCAAAGCTTGTCCGTGTCTCCCAAGAGTCCAGTCAGACACCTAGAAATTGAGGCAGGGAAAGATGAGGGGAATTTACATAGCCCAACATCAAGAAGTTCCAACCTCCCACTATGACTGCACCATTCCTCAAATCATAGAAAGTCACCAAAGGCGAGACCCAGACTTCCAGCCCCTCCCCATCCCCAGCAGGCCCTTAGCTGAGTAGGCATCAGTTGCAGCCGGGCCTTGCCCCCACCCTCTCAGTGCGTGTGAACAAGCTGAGCCAGTTTGCTTGTCCTTGTCACATACAAGAGTACCTTACCTTTCTTAATAAGCTCTTCTGTGTCAGGATGCTTTCAGAAAGAACATCATAACAATGGGGATTGTATGTTGCTTATCTCTGGCGATGGAGCTCTTTTTCTCTTAACTCTGCCTCATTGTCTGTTCTTGAGCTCAATAGAAATTATTAAAGCAATCTTTCTTGCAGATGAATTGGTACAGAAGCAATGACTTTAATAGACGGGAATCTTTTCTTCCTTTTCAAGCCAACTGATAGAATGGTCATTTACTTAACAGGCACCAATTCCATCCTTTCTGAATAGAGGGTCAGGATGTTGCTTGAAGACATCTTAGATCAGAAGAAAATGCAGCAGCACCCTCAATATGAAAAGGACTGTGGACTGAAGAGACGCTGTCACCACTGGGAAATCCTCCTGAACATCGATGGACCGGCCTCCCTTGAACACTCCTCACTGGGGCCAACACCCAAAGCTGGGCTTCCATTACTCAACACAATATGAGATTTTTAAATCAACACAGACTCTAAATTTTCCATCTCTCTAAAGCTGCATGATTCCATATGTGTGGCTGCATGACTTTTGTTCCATATTCCTGTGAGGAGATCAGTTATTGTCTTCTGTGCATCATTGGGAAAAACAAATTTGAATCACTGAAATGGCTTGCCTAAATTTGAAGGGGAGGGGCCAGGATGGATGGGGTTTCTGGGTGTCCTGAGAACACCGGCTCTGGAGTGAGACTGTTTACATAGGTGTTCTTAGTGCTCTGGGAGCTATGTGATCTAGGACCAGTTATCATTGGTACTTAAAAGTTTCTTATCAGGGAACTGGGAAGGGTATAGTACCTAGCTCAAATCTGATAGCACCCTTGAGGGCTCAGTTGAGCATGTGAACCATGGTGTGTGAAACAGGGCCGGGGGTCTCCCTTTCCTTGCTATCATGTCAGTACAAACCAGGGGTCACCATCTCTGGGTAGATTCAGACATAGACTTAATAGTCTCTAGGAGTCCCCACAATATGATCATCTGAGGGTCCTCTACTGCTACCTGAGTGCTTTTGTTCTATTGCTAGCGTAAGAAAATGAGAATGGAGTCAGTCTGGCATGGTGGGACACATCTACACTCTGCACACTCCAACTGATCGAAGAGGATCTGGAGTCCTGGGCCAGTCTGAGCTACTCAGTGAGACCATCACAACACAAACAAAAGAAAAGAAAAAGAGAAGTTTCTTTCTGTACTGGTTCTTCCATCTCACTCTTACAAGGGTGCATCCCCTCACTTAAAATTACATCTTATATATTTATTTTATGTGTTCATACATGAGTATGGATGCATGTGGGCATATATGTGAGCACTTTGACACGTATGCATGGAGGTCAGTAAACAATATTTGGGAATCAGTGTTTTTTTGTTTTTGTTTTTAACCATGTGGGTTCCAGGGATCAAGCTTAGATCCTCAGGCTCAGCAGTAAGCTTCTTTACCCACTGAACCATCTTATCCACCCAAGATTGCCTCATTTAATAATGCTTGCCTGCTAACTCAGAAACATAACTCTCTAAATATTCAAAGGTATTTCTTTTCAGAGACTTCTTTCCCCAGAAAAGCAAAAGCAGTTTAACTCTCTTAGGGAAAAACAAAAACAAAAGCAGAGAAAAGTGTGCTTAGCATCCAAACCCAACTAGGCTCTGCATTTGTAGGATTCCCAAGTGGCAGGCAGCTACACTCTGCAAGCTGCTCTGGGGCACACATGCTGAGTGAATGTTACAGTCTCACAGAGCTGTAACATGGCACCATATTACTCCAGAGTGACATCTCTAACTCCCTGCTGTTTGTGTTTCCCTGTTGGACAGCTGACAACAGCTGTCTCCAAGGATAATTCTGAACAGTCATGGTTTTCAGCAGTCTTCAATGCCTAGCCTTCACCAGAGGCCTTCATCCATCTCTATATAGGTTGGATTTTAATAAGAACTCCCAGGTGATATGTTCCATGGTTCTGAAGTGCTTTTCTACTGAGAAGTTCCAAATCCATCACCTGGGAGTTCTTATTAAAATCCAAAAATATATAGAGATGGATGAAGGCTAGCCATCTCCTTTCCCAGGCCTTTCCTAAGGTCCAAAAAGGTCTCCATCACTCTAACCACTATGGTGCAATGGGTTAAAGAAGCAGGAGGTGTGGCTGGGTAAGACCACACCAGGAATCCAACACTAACAAATAAGATGTACTGGTTGTTCATTTTCTAATGTAAATTCTAGAAAGGAGCCAGGGAAGCAGGGCTAGGGGGTTGAAAGAACAAATTGGATATAATCAGAATCAGATTCAAGGTAAACTATTCATGGTTAATAGGGTCAGCCACCCAAGCAGCAGCTAGACCTGGAATTTTCCACCCTCATTCCACAAGCATTCACTAGAGCACACGTGTGTGTTCATGGGTCAGGCAGCAAACAGTGCCCAAGAAGGAACAGAAGTCACTTAGCCACTTCCTCCCACAAAGTGCGGCCTCTCAGCTGCAATACCCCGGGTATGTGGGTAGTCTACACCAAAGGGATGGTGACAATATCAGCAATAAATAATACCCTCCCTCCACCAGCATCCACTAACAATGTGGAGTCCTGCAAAAAGGACTTTAGTTAAGCATATGATATGACTCAGGAAACATTCACAGCAATATTTTTGAAATAAATAATCACTCTCTCCCTTCCTTCCTCTCTGAGATACATAGAATCTGGCTACACAGACCAGACAACTGACTTTGGACACCTGATCCTCCTGACTAAGCCTCCCAGGTACTGGGATCACAGGTGTGCAGTTCCAAGGCCTGGCTGCTTATTCTCAATTTTAGAACTAAGAGAATCTAAAGCCTAGGAAGTCAAGACATGAACTTGAAGGAGACTACTAACCTGGGCTTGAAGATTCTACACCCAACCTTGTCATGCACTGGATCAACATACATTTAAAATACTTAAAAAAAAAAACTATTTTTAACTTGATTTTCATCTGTTCTGCATGTGCCTCGTGTGTTACATATAACTTTCAGATATTAGCATCCCTATAAAATACAGGGAGGATAAAATCAAAGGCAGCCCAGATCACTACCAAAAGCATAAACAGAAAAGCAAAGAAGCGTGTGTGGGACCGGCCCCTCTCTGGCTCCCTGTTATTGGCCCTACCCCAGTGCCCATCATACCTGCCTGGGAAGTCAGGAAAGAAAGGGTTAGTGTGTAAAAGCACCATTCTCAAGGTTTCTCCAAGTTCGTGAACACCTTATATGGGGTGGCTTCAACTCTGGGCTGGGAAAAAGACAGAGAGGGAGGCAGGACAGGAAGAAAGTGTGGACCTGGTCTCCTAGATCCCTGTTCTCTGCCCAGGCCCAGCACCTGAGGAGCACCCACGTCACAGCTGGAATATGGAGTGCTCTCTGCAGGCTCCGATGTTAAAACCCGAACAACTGTATAAATACTGCATCTGCTGGAATTATTTTAGAAGGTGCTGGAAACTTAAGAAGTTGGGGTCTAGCTGAGGAAGTGGGTCACTCAGAGGGTGTCTTTGGGGGCCATATCTTGCCTAGCCCCATCCATTCTTCTCTCTCTCTCTCTCTCTGCTTCCTGCCCTCATGAGGTAAGCAGCCTCTACCACAGGCTCCCACCACAATGTGACTGCTTTGTCTCAGGCTCAAAGCCATGAATGCAGCCACACTTGGACTAAAGCCTTTGAAATGCAGACTCAAAACCAAGACTTTCTTTAAGTCATTTCAGGTGAAATGACATGAAGAAGCTAAAAGACAATCCTGTTGCCACACAGCTCGCACCTGGGTGGCCTCAGACAGCTCATCTCACACTTGCCTGTCCGTCCCCCAAAGTTAATATAAAACCTTCTCGCTCGGCTGTATTACGCTTCTCCATGGAAATGAAGAGGTTCTGTTTGAATGCTGTCATGGTGGCAAAGGCTCTTTCCCTAAGCTCCGTCAGGGTCCTCTCACCTGGAGCTGTAGTGGAATTCTTGCAACTCAAAGCCACAGCAGAATGCATGCAGAAAAAGACAAAGGAAAGGCGCCAGAAGAAGCAGAAATGACATTTTTTTAAAAAAAAATTAATACGATGCCAGATTTAAAACTAGACTGCACAATAGAACCCTAAATGCTGGAAACTCGGACAAAGGGGAACCAAGTACAGCATGTATTGAAAGAAATGTATTTTATTTATTTTCTGCTGAATGAAAGCAGCTGTCAAGTACCTTCTCAGGAAAAAGCCTGCCTCCATCTGTGGTGATATTGTGTTCCCCAAAAATATTGTGCACCCTAATAAACTTATCTGGAGCCAGAGAAGAGAACAGCCACTAGGTATAGAGGCCAGAAAATGGTGGCACATACACCTTTAATCCTAGCACTCCAAAGGCATCGATCCATCTGGATCTCTGTGAGTTCAAAGCTGCACTGGAAACAGCCAGGCATGGTGACTCACACCTTTAATCCCAGGAAGTGATAGCAGGAAGCAGAAAGGTATATAAGGCGTGAGGACCAGGAACTAGGGCCTGGTTAAGTTTTTAGGATTTGAGCAGCAGTTCAGCTGAGATTCATTCTGGAGGTTTCCAGTCTGAGGAAACAGGATCAGCTGAGGAATTGGCAAGGTGAAGTGGCTGTGGCTTGTTCTGCTTCTCTGATCTTCCAGCGTTCACCCCAATACCTGGCTCTGGGTTTGTTTTTATAATAAGATCTTTTAAGATTTGTGCTGCATCCATCTTGAGTCAGAGGTTGTTACCCCCTAGCCAACAGAAACAGCCCATCATGCTTCATTAGGAGGCAGGTCTTGAACTGAGTAACATTTGGCAGGGCTGGATATCTTAAACAGGGCAGTGCCATAAACATGCCCGTCATCTCCATGTCTGGTTGAGGTAGTCAGATGCCTCTTGAGGTTCCAAACAGGAGGTTGGGAAGCAGCTGCCAAAGAAGTCATGACTTTGGTCTTTAGAAGGGTTACTTCAGGCATTGACACGCATATGAACTTCCACTGTGTGGTGGAAAGCTGCATGGAAATCTTGCCTCTTCTGCTTGCAAAACTCTGCAATGATTAACAGTTCTTTTCAGTTTTCTTTAAAACATGTAGCTATTTATTTTTATTGATGTGTATGTGTGTATGCCTGCATATGTTTATATGCATCGTGTGCATGCAGGTGGCACCAGGAGCCAGGGGAGAGCATTGAAACTGGAGTTACAGGCAGTAACGAGATGCCTACTGTGTGTCCTGGGAGCTAAATTCTCTGCAAGAGCAGTAAGAGCTCTTAACTGCTGAGCCATCTCTCCAGGCCCCCTTGAATTTTCAGTTTTCGGATCTGTCAAGGTGGGTGTACTAAGAAAACCCATCTCTCAAGACTGTTCTGCAAAGCTCTATAGACAACGGCTAGCAGAGATCCAATGCTTATAGTGGTTAGGGGTTGTTAGCTTAACTGTGTCATCCAGGTGGGGATAGCAAAGGTTTGAAGAGGACTGGGTCTTCCTGGATGAAGCAGGTCAGGGAATTACTTTCAGGACTGCACACAGAGCCTTCTTGTGTTGCACTTGAGACACCTCACTGTTCAGGTGCCAGTCCCTGCTCCGGTCCCAAACTCAGAGATGCAGGAACAGAAGCTCAGGGAAGCAGAGTGGCTGCCGTGTATTGTTATATTCCCAATACAATAACAGACAGGGCCTAGGTTCACACTTGTTTGTCCCATGACTCATTGGGGATTCCACCACATCATGCTGCCTGGAAAAAGAAATTTCTAGAAAACAATGGTCAATTTCCAAGTTGAGGTCCCCTGTATCAGCATTGAGAACAAAAACCAATGGGATCTAAGGAAAATATCACTTGGACAGAGAGGTTTTTTGCTGGGTCCAAGAAAACAGAGAAGAGCTTTCTGCCAACAAGACCCTCTCTGCCTGGCCTCCTCCAAGGCTTGATTTTAATGTTGAATAACACATGCTTGCCCTTGAATGTGGCTAAGAGTGATGGGAACTGCACTCACTGGTCCAAGGCAGGGAAAGATACACAATTCTCAAGCAGAGCCTCTTATTGGCGGAAGTTAAGAAAGCAAGAGGAAGAAACGACAAAAACAGAAGGCCCATCAATCACTTCTTGGCACCTGCCAGCCTGGCTGCAGGGACAGCTTGGTGGCCATATTTTGGCTCCAGAAGCTGAGCGATCTCCTGGAGCCCAGTAGTAGTGATAAGGAAGGATGAAGTGTGAGCCTGACTGGCTCTGGCACACAGCTCTTCTGTTTGGTTTTCTGCACCTTTAACTAACTTCTAAATGCATCTGAGTTTCCCGGTCCCTAAGCCGAGCCATCTCACAGATTGTCTCAAACCTCGTCTCCTTTTTCAAATTCTCCGTCCCTATAAGCAGCAAATTGCCAGGGCAGAAGGAATGTTTCCAGCACACTTTCTCTGCATTCCTCTGTCAAAGGGAAAACAGTCTAGGCTGTTGTTACCAGGTGTCCAAAAGTTATTTGCATGCATGCGTGTTTGTGTGTGTATCGGGGGGGGGGGGGGGGGGGGGTGAATGAAAGTAAGTGATTAGACAAAATTTAAATAGCTGTACTGGGAAATTTTATCCTTTGGACATAATTTTCTGAGTGCCATAATTAATATAGTTTTTTTTTTTTGCCTGTTTTGGTCTTCAAAATTTTATGGCACCCAGTGTTACTTTTCTTGGCCTCTATCTGACAATCAAAAAGCCAACTTTAGGATGATAGAATGGCTTCATTCATTCATTCATTCATTCAGCAAGCTATTGCCATCTGCTGGGTATCTAACTAGAGGGGTCCAGAAATTCCAAGAGGTCTTAAACATGGTCTATCATGATCAAGACAATGTAGCAAAGTCTTTGAACACATAATGAGTTTTAGAATCAAGCAGGGCTCAGGCCAGGCCTTTCTGAAGCTATTCAAAAACTCTCTGGCTCAGGGTGATTTATTTTGCCTTTCTCTGCCTTAGATTACTCTTTTATAAAATGGGCACACTACTATCTGCTGCCTGTAGAGCAAGTAAGGATTATATGAGTTAATAACACCAAGCACTTAGCACAAGATCTGGGACACAAGAACCAAGCAATAAATAACAGCTGTTACTGCAAGCTTCAAGAACATTTTGAGTTGATGGCTGGGCCAAGCATGGCAAATGGCTGTTTTGTTTGATTATGTTTTGTTTCTTGTTGCAGAGGGCAGATCCCCCACATGCTGATGAGTTTAGTGGCAGCCAGGGGACAGAGAACAGACGCCCGCCTGGTTCTCTGTGGAGTGTGAAGCTGAGCAATTGTGCAGCCTGCCAGCCTCCAGCTCCAGGCTTGGCAATGAACCCAAAGAATATTCCAGCCTCACAGAAAAAGACCCCATTTCCTTCCTGAATTAAAGAAAATGCTATATCTTTTAGCAGTCCAAACTATCTCAGCAACTCCCAGGGTGGTTTGGACATCCCACCAAGAAGGGGATGTATTTCCAAGTTCCAGCCAGAGTTTGCCCAACTCAGTAAGGCTATCCCAGACCCTGCCCATGCAAAGGGGTTCAGCAGAGCTGAACAGGCCTTTGGGTAGATTAGGCTGGGACAAGATGGAAAAATCATCACCAGGAAAAACCCAGATTCAAGACGCCCTGTCACTGTGGTGAGGAGGACACTTACCAGAGGGGACTACACTGGTTCCCTTGCTGCAGTGGGAGCACTGTCCATGTGCATGCTGGCACAGAAGGTTTTGTCATTTGGACCATAATAAAATCCACTTCCTGAACTCCATTCACCTCTGGGTCGCGGCTGGACCATGCTGTCTCTGCAGATGCTCCTACCCCGTGCAGAGCCCAGTGGACACCTGCAGCAGGAGCCCTTTGGAGGAGCTGCCCGAGGCCCCGGGAAATGCTCACAGGTATTAATGAAAACAGTTCTTGGCCACCTTGAAGGGCAGGGGGTTGTTCCTGCTAGGGCAGGGGCTTAACATTGGCTGCATGCTGGAATTCCCCAGGAGCCTTTACACTCCTGATGCCAGCCTTTGACCAGACCAATTAAACTAGCACTCTGGGGGAGGGACCCAGGCATCCGTACTGGTTTATAGGTTAGCCAAATGACTCCAGTGTGTGATCAAGTTTAAGAATTAGTTTCTAAGGCAGGAGCAAATGCAAGCTGAGACTCCAAGGGATTTCCTTACTTTCCTCCCTCTCTTCCTTGGTTCCTTTCTGCCCCTTCCTTCTTCCCGTCTTCCCATTCTCCTTTCTCTCTATTTACTGATGAACTGTACTCTACTTAGAGCTGCTGGTCTATAGTTAGATGGTTCTTAATTACAAATTTGGTCTTTACTGCTACTAATTACGAGACCGGAGGCAAGTTATTCAGCTTCTCTGAAGCTCAGCTTTCTTATTTTGTATATTGGGGGTGAATACAAGCATTTACTCTGAGAATCTATATGAGGATTAAATATCACAGATGAATTGTTCAATGTGATACTAAGTGATTAGTATTTGATCAGTAAGTGTAACACCATTTTATTCTAATTATTATGGTAATTGTTTGCCAGGGGCTGTGTTAGACGTTGGTACTAGAAACAGGAGAGTGTGTAGGTGAGGTATGAGCTCTCTCGTTACCAATTCTTTTTTCACTCCCTAAACTGTGAGGCAGGACAGAACAGACGAGATTTCTCTAGCCCATGGGTCCTGAGCATTCCCAGTGTTGGGTCTAGCTGAGGCGTACCATGCACACACAGGGCACCCGCTGCAGAAGCACAGCACTGAGCACGGTTCCGGGACAGGCCTCCCACCCGAAGACTGTGTGATGAAATGGCACCAGTATTTTGCAGTTGGAGACTCTGAGGCTCGGTGTAGGTAAGCATTTCATTCAGGATGGCACCGGTGGAGGTAAAACTTAAGTGACGTAAGCTCTGCTCTGCTGAAGTCGGGTGTGCTTGGGAGTGACTCCAGCCAGAGAAAGAAGGAAGCTGTTCTCCAACCGTAAATTCTGCCTCCGGGGAAGGACAAACTCCAGGGAGCGGGGCACAGAAGCAAGGAACCAGGTCAAACATGAGAAGAATGGTGGGAGGGTAAAGATGGAAGAGTTTGGGTGAACGTGGGCATGGTGGGGGGGACATACGAGGAACATATGAGTGCTGAGTGGGCAGTGATTTGTTTAAAGGGTGCTGGGGGAAATGGAATGGTCTAATGTAGCTAGAGTTTTCCTGCCTTGCCCACAGTCAGGACAAAGCTTTGCCACCCGCCAGTCCCACAGCTGCTCAGACCCAACCAAGTAAACACAGAGACTTATATTGCTTACAAACTGTAGGCCATGGCAGGCTTCTTGCTAACTGTTCTTATAGCTTAAATTAACCCATTTCTATAAATCTATACCTTGCCATGTGGTTCGAGGCTTACTGGTGTCTTCACATGCTTCTTGTCATGGCGGCAGCTGGCAGTGACTCCCTCTGCCTTCCTGTTCTCTCAATTCTCCTCTCTGTTAGTTCCGCCTATACTTCCTGCCTGGCCACTGGCCAATCAGTGTTTTATTTATTGACCAATCAGAGCAACAGATTTGACATACAGACCATCCCACAGCAGTCTCAATCTGTAGCAAGCCTGTCCACTAGTGTTGATATGACTCGGTTTCCCTGTCTGCACTTGATTTTAGCCAAAAGGTTGAGAAACGACAGTGTCTCTGTCTGAACAATGAAGCTATATCACCAGTAGAGGTTGTTTAAAATTAAGTAGAAATTTGCTGACTTTAAATCACTAGAGGGGTAAGCAAGCAAGCCACTTGTTTAAATGGCTTAGTTAAAATGACTTGTGTTAATTTTGTTAGTAGTGGACTCTATCTTGCACAGTTTGTAAAGGTCTTCATTGTAGAGGACACTTGGGAACCATCACAAGAAGCTAGGGCATTTGAATACTCTAGTATGGAGGTCTGGATTTTGTTCAAGTCCTGGCTAATATGAAGGCCCTACAACTTACAAGAGTATAATCACTCTGGTTCTCAACTGCTGATCTACAAAATGGAGCTAAGAACTCATCTGGCTAATAGGCTGTGGGTGAGATGTCCCCATGCCCAATGAATGCCCAACAAGGCACTTCATGCAGACTCAATGCTGGAGAGCCTGCCCACTGTCCTGAGCGCCAAGAGAGCTGCCACAGGTTCAGGAATTGCTCCTTTCAGCCTGGCTCTGCAGCTTCCAAAGTCCCTGCTGCAGCCAAGTCAACTTTCCCTCTTCTGCCAGAGCTGGCTACTTGTTATTTGTGTTGTAGGGTATTTGTTTTCCAATATTGTTACTGAGTAGGACAGCTCTATCAATGAGGTCTGCTGCTTTATGGGTTGCTAATTGCTGGGGCATAATTGCTGCAACATTGCTTGGTGCTTCTGTAATTCTCTGCAGCCAATCAAGGTGGCTGCTTCTCTAATTATAGCACTGCACATTCTCTGTCACCCGGGTCCAAACATTCAGTGTGACGTGTACTAGAGCTCTTTCCAGGGCTTGCACAGGAAAGAGCTTAACTGGAGAGAGAAAGCCATTCTGAAAAATGACAGGCAACGTCATTTTATAGTTGCACATGGATATACAAAGGAATTCTTAATGATCACGGCAAGGTGCATATTTTCTTAAAGCAGGTCCTACAGTCAGTCTCAAATTCAACTCAAGCTCTAAATGAAATATGTTAGCACTTGTAATGATTACAGTTCTGAGGCCCAGGCAGACCCAAGGTGTCTTTGCAGAATATTCGAGGCTGTACTGTATGTATTCTCCTCCTTCTAGCATTGAGAGCATTATTGTACTTAAATGTTTTATGATGCTTATAATCTACCTGTCTTTCCCTCAGCAAGTCAGGAAATGAAAATATTTAATCCACTAGAACGACCGTAAGTTCTGATAGATTCAAAGTAGTGCTATACACAGCTGGTAAAAGAATTACCAGTGATAAATCAGTGACTTTATTTCATGATGTAATTCCCACTTTTTTTAAACAGCAAAATTCAAAGTTGTGACTTACTCTATTCAGTGCCCCAAGTGTCTGGCATTACCCTTCTCCAGCCTCTCACTGGGTCACAGCCCTGTCACTGGCTTCTGGGTTCCTCCAGCAACTAAAACCGTTCCCAACTCATCCTCTCCCTGTTCTTCTCTCTGGCACCTTTTCCTTCCAGGGTTCACACCTGGCAGCGTCTGTATGATGAGCATGCCCAGAATGTTGAAACTCTCTATGAATCATTGCTTTTATTCTGAACAGCCATCACCATAATCTGATGTTATCTTACTTTGCTCCTTGTGGCCTCTTTCTCCAGAAGGTAACACATCTATAACATCTTGCTCAACCTGCTACATGCAGCACCTGTAACAAAGACAACCCATTATAGGCGCCCACAGAACAGTTATTTGCTAAAAGACAGCAATGAATGAACACACAATTCATGCTTCTTTATTCCAGTCTTTGTCCAGGTGCTCTTGCTTAAATTATGATACTCATCTATCCACAGGTGCCCTAGCCCATATCATCATGATATCTGTCTTTACAAAACTTACATGTTTTTTGTCCTAATTTCCAGGAGCTAAAAATGAGACCCTACAGGTAGTCACAGAGGTGCTTGTCACAGTTACTTGCACTAGGGAAGCTGGGGTAGAAAAATCATGGATTTGAGGCCAGTTTGGGTAATGTGGTGAGAACCTAGTAAGATCAAATGTCAAAAATAAAGAACGTGTGATAAGCAATTGTTAGAATATTTTTAAAAGAATTGAAATTAAAGGAGAGCCTTGGTGTGGGCCCTAGCCCAATATAATGTAGGTCCTTATGTGGGAAAGAAATTGCAATCTACAAACACACATAGCAAGATCATGTGTAGGCACAGAAAGAAGACTGGGTTCTGTATGTCACATGATATGAATCCTGCAGGCATGTTGGGCTTGAACTTCCAGCCACCATATCTGGTTTTATGCTTTGGAAAACAAATAC
Source organism: Peromyscus maniculatus bairdii (assembly GCF_049852395.1). Lineage (NCBI taxonomy): Eukaryota > Metazoa > Chordata > Mammalia > Rodentia > Cricetidae > Peromyscus > Peromyscus maniculatus. The sequence continues at coordinate 15,548,847 of NC_134856.1, read as the reverse complement.
GCTCTCCACCTGCACTCCACTGCACCTCACTTGGCTAGCAGTAGAACCCTACTTTGTGCAAATGCTAGCTTCCAGTAGAAGTGTGGCTACACGACTAATGATCTATAAGCAAAAGGGAAGGAGACACAATGAGGCTGGAACAGAGGCAGCCCTCTCTACCATACCTGCCAACACAAAGGTCTCTCCTGCCTTTGACACTCTGTTACAATTTCCACTTGGCATTGAGTTGCATTGTTTTACTAGGCAAGCTTAATCCAGTTCTTTAGGGGACATTTTTGATGGCAGATGGGTCCTCAATGCTGGGAGAAGGGTACAGTACAGTTTTGCAAGCAAGTCTATTTCAAACATTCCCTGAGAGTTAGACTTGAGCCAGTTTTGTTCCTATCATATATAGAGAGGACTCCCCTTCTGCCTCATTGGGGTCTTTGCTTCCAGAACAGAGAGTCCAGTCCTGTGTACCTGATATCACCCTTTGATTACAAGACAAGTTAAAATGATATAGAGGATGATTCCTGAAACCCCACCCATTGTTTTTCAAGTGATATTTATATTTTCAAGTGATATATTCTGATTTCCCTGAAATCAAACAAGAAATTAGCTTTGGGACTAACTGCTGTGGGATGGTCTGTATGTTGCTCTGATTGGTCAATAAATAAAACACTGATTGGCCAGTGGCCAGGCAGGAAGTATAGGCGGGACTAACAGAGAGGAGAACTGAGAGAACAGGAAGACAGAGGGAGTCACTGCCAGCTACCACCATGACAAGCAGCATGTGAAGATGCCATAGGCTGTCAGACTGCCAGGGCTTGGCAGGACCAGGAGAAAAAACTCCAGCTACAACTAACATACTCAACTGCACAGTATAGCCAGACATTATACCAACCGGACAGCAGAGAACAAGCCCAAAGCTCCAAAATCAAGCAAATAAATCAAACAACAACAAACCCATAGAATACTAATATTACTGAAAAACAAAACTGTCTTTATTTCATGGATGTGGCTCTCCAAAATTCTAAAGCACTTTAAAATCTAGAGAGATTGCTTAAAGTTGTGCTTTAACTATTCCATGTCTTTCTTTTTCTTACTTAAAATTTTTTATTAGAAAATAAACATCCCAAAAGAAGTTTTTTCTTTTTTTAAAAAAAGAGAGCAGAGCTTAATGCATTCTGAATGTGTGATCAGCTACACCTCAGATTCTGACAAACTCTGTTGTGATCTTCAGCTTTTTCTTACTAAGGCAAAATACCAGAGAAAACAACTTAAGAAGAAGACATTTATTTTAGCTCACAGTGTTGGTTTTAGATGCAGCACTTTTACTCTGTGAGGAAAGGTCACGAGGCACGACAAAACCCAGTATCAGAGCTTTATTAGGAGGAGGGGGGACAGAAGAGAGTATGGCCAGGCCTGATGGAAAGACTCGTGAGGAGAAGGGATATAGGGGCAGAAAGGAGGAGAGAGCAGAAGAGAGGGGAGGAGTCTGTGACCGGCTTTTTAAGGATTCCCCTACACATGTGCATGTGGGCTTACGGAGCTACACTATACATACTCAGTTTGCGTGACCATCCTGTGATCATTGTGCAATCACACAGTGCATAGATAACGTAGGACAAAGACCTCTTACTTGGCTACTGAACTGCACATATGCTGTCATATAGCTGGAGGAGTGGCTAGAATCCTAACACACAGTTCAAGAGTTTTCCAACTGTGGTCACTTGGCCTTGTTTTTGTGGGCATGTGGTAGTTAGTACATCCTGGTAGGGATGTATGGCAGAGGAAAAGCTGATAGCTGCTGAGATCAGGAAGAGCTGGGATCCCAAGATCCTCTTGAGTGCACACCAGCAATGACCTAAAGACTTCCCAGCAGGCCCCACCTCTTAAAGTCCCACCACCTTCCAGTAGCACCATAGGCAGGACAAAGCCTTCAGTGCATAACCTTTGGGGACATTGCAGACCCAAACTATAACACTCAACTACTTTCTGACCCTTACAGGATCCCATCCTTGCTTTCCTGTTCACTGCTACCCATATATCTTCATACACTGTGGCTTAATGTAGCCAGCTTAAAATAAATATTCAATAAATAGAATTATGCTGTATTTGTCCCTTTGATGTCTACTTTCTTTCTCTGAAATTTGAGATTCCAATACATTGGGTTAGCTATGATTTCAATGTGATATAGTATCCAATTGAGTAAACACCTGGGCTTATTATTTTCTTATGGATAAGCTCAGGGGTGAAGTGGAAAGTTTATTGTCTGTCCCCACTACCCCGCTTCTGTGTGTGTATAGTGTGTGTGTGTGTGTGTGTGTGTGTGTGTGTGTGTGTGTGTGTGTGAAAGATACAAGTATGTGCATGCTCTATGAAGGTCAGACATCAACTCCAGGCTTCCTCCATTGTAGATGTAACAGTCTTATTATGGGCACCAAATGTAGATGTAACAGTCTTATTTAAATAAGAAACACAGAGCCAAATGCAGAGTTAAAAGCCCAAGAGATCAGAGCAGTAGCTAAGAGCTGATACTAAAAACCTTTCTTAACCCTCACTGCCGCTGCCGTCCTTCCCCTCTGAAAGAGAGCTACTTCCTGTGTATCTGTCTTTTTATTGACTTTCTGTTCTGCCTTCTCATTGGTTGTAAACCCAACCACATGACCTCCTCATCACTGCCTGTCTATACAGACCTCTAGGTCTCTATGGTTGGTATTGAGATTAAAGGCGTGTGTCTCCATTCTGGTGGTGTCCTTGAACACAGAGATCTGCCTGTCATGTGATCAGGATTAAGGGCATGTGCTATTACTGTCAGACTTTTGCTATGGCTTGCTATTAGCTCTGACCCCCAGGTAACTTTATTTACTAACATACAAATAAAATCACATTTCAGCACAAATAAACTATCATAATACTCCATTGTTTTCTACTTTGCTTTTGAGGACAGGGTCTCCCCACTGGCCCTGAAGCTCACCCTTTCAGATAAGATTGCTGGCCAGCCAGCACCAAGGATCCTCCTGTCTACCTACCCAGTTCTGGGGTTACAGGTATGTTCCTTCACACTCAGCTAGTGCCCAGACATGGGTCAAGAATTTCCACCCAATACCGGAGACAGCTTTAAAAAAGGTTTCTAAAATGGAACCAAGAGCAGCTTCCTAGTTGTGTCTCTCAGGAAAGCTGTGATACAGCAACACCACAGCCTCCAGGCTTGAGCTACAGTATAGCGGGTTCATAGTGCATGGGCTTGAGTACAGCATGGTGGATTCCTGCCACCATATACAGTGGTGTCTTCAAGCCACAAAGCACACTGTGTGGTGGATTTAGCTTTTGCTAGTACAAAAAAAAAAAAAAAAAAAGTTTTGGGCTATAAGCTGCTGGATGGAAACATAGACCCACTGCCTCCCAGAGTCAGCAGAGAGCATGGTTTCCCCAGAGCTGGTGGTAAAGCTCCAGATGTTGGAAAGCTGAGATGGGTGGAGCCAGAAGCCAAAGCTGCCATTTCAGTCCTAGTAATGCTGCAGTTTAAAGCAATAGATTCACAATAAGACGGATTCAGATGGGAAAAACCCTAAACAGTTTACAGTGTGTGTAAAAATGTACATAGGCTTGGAAGATAGAGGAAAAGGAGTATAGACAATTATATAAAGAAATATAAAGTTTAAAAAAAATAAAGTCTTTAAAGAGACAGTAAAGGTGAGCTGTCGCCATGACAAGCAGCATGCGAAGATGCTGGTAAGCCATGAGCCATGTGGCAAGATTAAGATACATCAGGTTTGACCAGCCAAGACCCCCTGAAAGGTCTCTGATGACACCATGGCCCAGATAATCCAACATCCAGATGGGATTCAAGGCAACTGGCTCAGACGATACATCCTCATGGACTACTCCATAATCCTAAAATCTTCTTTGTATCCCCATAAGATGCAGCACCCCCCTCCAGCAGGAAGTAGTAAGAGAAGCTACACCCAAATTCCCAAATATACCAAGCTGACTTTGGAGATGTGTAAAAGTTAAAACCTTCCTTTAAAAAAAAAAAAGAAAGCCGGGCGGTGGTGGCGCACGCCTTTAATCCCAGCACTCGGGAGGCAGAGGCAGGCGGATCTTTGTGAGTTCGAGGCCAGCCTGGGCTACCAAGTGAGTTTCAGGAAAGGCGCAAAGCTACACAGAGAAACCCTGTCTCGAAAAACCAAAAAAAAAAAAAAAAAAAAAAAAAAAAAAAAGAAAAGAAAAGAAAAGAAAAGAAAAGAAAAGAAAAGGGAAAATGCTGTGGGATGGTCTGTATGCCAAATGCTCTGATTGGTCAATAAATAAAACACTGATTGGCCAGTGGCCAGGCAGGAAGTATAGGCAGGACTAACAGAGAGGAGAATTGAGAGAACAGGAAGATGGGAGGAGACACTGCCAGCCACCGCCATGACAAGCAACATGTAAAGATGCCGGTAAGCCACAAGCCACATGTCAAAATATAGATTGATAGAAATGGATTAATTTAAGCTATAAGAACAGTTAGCAAGGAGCCTGCCATGGCCATACAGTTTGTAAGAGAGAGAGAGAGAGAGAGAGAGAGAGAGAGAGAGAGAGAGAAGGTAATATAAAAAATAAGCCATGTAAAGATGGATATTAAACAGAGAGTCCGGATTATATTGTGTTTGGGATTTTTAATTGCAGAAGTACGTTTGATTGTAAAGGCTACTCAGTTAAACCAATATGTATATTTTAAAGGTATCTTGACTTCAAAATTTGGATCTAAGAATATGTTGCTTTGGAAAAGAGGCTCTGCTTTTGTTTCCACAGGAAGCAAGAGGCTATGGATTTGTTCCAGGTTAAGATGGATCAGGTTTCATCAAGCCAGACCTCCTGAACCTTAACAGATGGTACCTATCAACAAAGAATATAGCCAGGACTTGAACATTATCTCAAATTTTCTCAAGATTCCCATAAGACTACCAGCGCCTTCTATCAGCAGAAAGTAGCTTAAAAAACTATGCCTACATTCCCCCCAAAAATGGATTATAGATGTTTGTCTTTGTTTAGATTGTTGGTTGCAAATTGTTATTGGTCATAGTCAACTTCTTCCTAAAAGAATAAGGAGGTATACAATATAGAAATGTAGGATATAGATATGATAGGATAAAAGGGTCGATTATTGAATCTACTTTTAAACAGCAACAACTTATTTGAAATGTTTTATATTGCTATGGCTCTTAGTTCACTGATAAAAATTTAAAGTTAATTTTGTTATACTGCATGTATTATTTCTATTCTTGTTTAAGGTATTATGTTTATGTAACTCATTTAAATTTTAATGGATAAATAGGAAATACATATTAATAATTAGTCATCTATGATAATCAAACTTATAGTCATGTTAGTTAAGTTTTTTTAGATGTACATAGATATATTTCAATTAGATAGGTAATCTTCAAATACTTCAAAGATGTACAGAATATGGCATTTAATATGTTTTAAGAACTTGCAATTTTCTGGACAATGAGACAAGTCTGCTCCTAGCAGCACTAATTACTTCAAGGAAAATGATGGGCATTGAAGAAACTCATTATGGAGTTTGCTTTCTTTATGGCAAAAGTTAGCCGTTTGGGCAAGAAACTGTTTTTGCCTTGACTTATTGACAAAATGTTGTATAAACTAGACATGCAGGACCCATAGGAAGGTGATTACTGAACTTTACAAGATGGTCCTTCAGGTTCCTGCTTCACAGAGGAGACTGACAGACATTCTATAGGACACAGGAAAAAGTGACTGAGAGACTAAGCCTATAGGCTGAAGATGGATGCCCTAACATTGCAGAGGAACTTTAGATAACATAGAGACAGGCTTAGGAGATGGCTCAGTGATAAAGTGCTTCCAATACAAGCCCAAGAACACTAGTTCAGATCCCTAGCATCCATGTGAAAGCTGAATGTAGCCAGAAGTTTTCCTGGTCCTGCCTGGCTCCTGTGGCCCCATGGTCCTGCAGCTGCTCAGACTCAAATGAACACACAGAGACCTATATTAATTACAAACTATATGGCCTAATGGCTCAGGCTTCTCACCAGCTAGCTCTTACATCTAAATTAATCCATTTATACTTTGCCATGTGGCTCATGGCTTACTGGTATCTTTACATCTTGCTTCTCATGGGCAGCTGGCAGTCTCCTCTGTTCTCCTTTCTCCTTCCTCCTCTCTAGTTCAAATGTTCTGTCTAACCCTATTCTGCTTCACCGCAGGCCAAAGAGCTTTATTTATCAACCAATCAGAGCAACACATATTCACAGAAGAACATCACCGATCATTCCTCCTTTCCTTTTTATTCAAAAGGAAGGTTTTAACTTTAACATAGTAAAATTACATATAATAAAACAGTTATCAAGCAAGAATTATAGTTATAATATCTAGTCTATTTGTATTTGGCAAAATTAAAGAAGATATCCTATCTATCCTATATTTGTGAGTCTAAGGTTTCATATCTACCTTATCTATCATAAACAAGATAAACCATAATGATAACTATTTAGTCTTCAACTATATCAAAGACCTCAGAAGGATATATTTTACTTAAGTAAATAGAAAATGCATTGTAAGCAATTTCCAAACTTCTAGAAATGACAGAGACAGCTGGCTGCCTGGACAGTTATCTTACCAGAAATGAAATCTCCATTCCACCCTAGCAAGTTCCTGAATGCCGCCCCACTTGTCACAGACCAGGCACAAATTTCTGCAGCCTGCTTCCTGCAATATCCATTAGCACTAGATGTCCTAGAGCCAGTAGCCTCTTCCATCACACTTTTGGACCATTTGCTTATTCATTCAACAAATATTGTCAAGTTGTTCTGGGTATCAAGGAACAAGGCCCTATTCATGGTCCTTGGAGTCTAGCAGATAGTCCAGTATACCTGAGGCAAGACAGATTTTCTGTGGATATTTCTGTGTCAGTCAATCATCAGAAAGCAGTAACTAGTCCTCATTCACTCCATGGCTAGCTTCTTCTAGGAACTCTCATCTTTAAGTTTTTAAGTCTCAAAATCACCTGCCAAGGTAACTTGAGAAGTTCATGGGATGACCTTTGTAACATGTTAATTTTTACAACAGCCACTTCAAAACTTGTACCGGAACATTGTGCACAATAGCCTAAGACTTAGTAATCCAAACACCTATCAAGAGATGAATGAGCAATCCAAATGCAAGATAGTCACACAATGGAATGTTGTTTAGTAATAAAGAAAGGCATCAACTACTGACAGACCACCAAGATGAAGTTTAAAACATCACACTCAGTAACAGGTTTTCAAACCAAAATACCAGTGCCAGGTATGACCATGAGTAGTTGGCCGGCAGACACAGAAGCTCCCAAAGCAACACGGGCTGTTGTCATTGCTCTTAGTTGCACGCCAGAACTAGACAGTGAGGCTGAAGACACCACACACTCAGAATACAGCACACAAAGAAGCCAAGCCGGTAGCTTCCTCCCTGCCAGCTACATTCATGTCAAAAGGTGCTTTGCAGGTTGTCAGGGAGCAAAGGTCATCAATACTCACCACCAGCTGTAGACACTGCATGGTACAGTATTAAACTGTCTAGCAAGATATCCTCATTGGTACAATAGGGAAGTGAATGTTCTAGGGGCAACCAACTACTTCCTGATTAGATTTGAGGACCACTCTATGGGAGAGAATATGTGCCTGACACTGTAGAATTGGTCAAAAGACTATGGTAGGGTGTTCACAGGTCCCATGGGGGAATCCATCACAGGTGCTTTGCCCAATGAGCATGTCATTAGACTGCCTTCTAAATATTCAAGTTTTTACTCCTGGGCCAATAAGGTCTTAGTCATAAAAGACCCTTTCGGGTGGGTGACAGCCCAAATGTGAACACATAACTGGTCAAAGCATTGAGAATAATTGACCGTTGAGAGCCTGGCTCCACAGAAGATATCTTTGTCACCCCCTCCGAGGCCAGGAGACATTGTGGAAGAGGCAGTGGAAGAGCTGGGAGAACTGAAGAATGGGAAGGCATGGGGGAGCTTGCGGTTTTCTCAACATGACATAGTTTGGCAATCCTGAACACACGCCAGTTGTGACTGCCTATATGGGGCCTGAAAGAGAGAGGCGGGGAGGAGGGAGGAGGAAGGACGTGAGGAAGGAAAGGAGAGACGTAAGGATAGGAGGAGGACTGCCTGGGAAGAAGGGTGTTAGCAGGAATGGGAGGGGATGAGAGAGGTCCTGGGGAGAGTGCAATCACAGTGCCTTATATGCAAGTATGATGTCAAGTTTTAATTAATTAAATATATAATGTTCAGTGAAAGAAGCCAGATTCAAATGACCTTATGACTCCAACGCTAAATGTCTAGAACAAGCAAGTTGGTGGACATGAAGCTGGCCATGAAGAGCAGCTGCCAGCACCAGTGGCCCTTCTGAGCCAACAGAAATGCTCTGGAATGAGATCATGGTTTTCATCCCACAACTCTGTAAATTTGCTAAAAAGCACCTAATTTTGCATTTACAACTGGCGAGTCTTAGGCTAGTCATAGTATATCTTGATAAAGCTGAGTAGGCAGCTTTCAAAAACATCTGCATGAAATGTTTCCATCTATAATTTTCAATTAATTTGGGAAGGGGGATTTTGAAGTGATCACAATATCCCATGGTTTGAACGGACATCTAAGTGTAGATATTTGTGGTTACATAATATAACAAATCAGGTGTTTGACACACACACACATTGCCTCTAGTATACTTTTGATGCTTCATACTGCCTGAGGGATCTGAACTGTACAAGTTACTAACATGGGGGCCAAGTCCAAGACCTTAGACTGTCTGACAGGCAGGGAAACAGAGTCACCATCCTGCAGAGGTAGAACCTTTGTTCTAGCATGGAGCCCTGTTCCCAGCATCCTGCACTTATAATAAAAGGCTGGCATTTTCTAAATGCAGATCCCAGCTTCTCAGCCCCCCACTCCCTGAATGCACCTGTCTCCATGTCTGGGATCCCTGGGCCACACTGGAGTTTGCGGGGTGGCTTCAGGTGGAGATTTTGTCAAAGATAAATGGCCAGGCCCAGCAAGCAGCCCTGAGCTGAGGATACCCAGGATGTGGTACCATGAATCAGCCATGTTCCCCCAGGAGAGGCAGTCTGCTTATTACCCTCAACCTTGTCATCGATTGCAACATACAGACATCAAGCCTGGGCCTGCAGGCAGCCAAGCAGAGGTTTTCAATTTATCTGCAGCAAGTTGAATCCTGGAAACCGCAGAGTAGAAGCAGAGCCACTCTGGATGGGGAGGGGCAGGTTGTGAGCCACTCTTCTTGGAGCACAGAAGATCAAGGCCACCTGAATGGCCTTGTGATTTCAGCCCCGAGACATCTCCATACCACTGCATTCGCAGAGCCAAGCCGAGGCCCAATAAGTGCTTGTCAGTTACTGAGGAAATGAATTACAACAGAATGATGATATTTCACAGAGGGGTTTAACTCATTTTGAAACATTTCATGCAGATGTTTTTAAAAGCTTCCTTCTTGCCTTTATAGAGATATACTATCAATAAAAAGATGATAAATGAATGAGTCACACTATACTGCTTACAGAAAAATATCTAACAGGATATTGTTTCTTCAGTATGGCCGCATTTATTATGCTTTACATGTGTATAACTTTGATAATACTCATAGATATGTTACCAAAATATCACCTCTTTGGGGCAGTTTGTGTAATTTTCTTTCTGTATCTTCTAATTTGTCTGTGCTGTGAACTTGTTTCTGAACAAGTAAATCGTCAGAATTGAAGAGTGACACTTGTTGTTTTCTCCTCTGCCCGACTCCCATGGTGCTTAGAGAGCTAGAACAAGGAGTCCCCAAGGTTTGTTGATGTCATTTCCTTGGCCTGCAATTGTCCCAAGCATGAGAGACACTGAGAGAAGTCAGCATCTAAACAAGAGTCAGCATGGTGGACCTTGGCGTTCCTGGCAGGGCTGGGTCCAGAATTCCCACTGATACCAAACTTCAGGGATGCTCATGGACCTTACATAATATCATGAAGTACCTGTATAATCCTAAGTACTTCCTGCTTCCTCCCTCCCTCCCTCCCTCCCTCCCTCCCTCCCTCCCTCCCTCCCTCCCTCCCTCCTTTCCTTCCTCCCTTCCTTCCTGCCTGCCTCCCTCTCTCCTTCCCTCTCTCTCTCCCTCCCTCCCTTCCTTCCTTGGGCTTATAAAATCCGAATGCAGTGCAAATGTTTTGTGAATGATGCATTATATTGTTGGGAGGACCGTGACAAAGGAAACAAGCTTTAACATGTTCAGTGAGATGCAATCTTTTCCTAGATAATTTTCATCTGATTGGTTGCCTCCATAGAACTTTTGTGTACAGAGAGAGGCCCAAGTGACTTACTTGGAATGTTCCTTCCTTTCTTCCTTCCTTCCTTCCTTCCTTCCTTCCTTCCTTCCTTCCTTCCTTCCTTCCTTCCTTCCTTCCTTTCTCTCTCCCTTCCTTCCTTCCTTCCTTCCTTCCTTCCTTCCTTCCTTCCTTCCTTCCTTCCTTCCTTCCTTCCTTCCTCCCTTCCTTTCTTTATGAAATGAAGCCTCACAGGGTCCTTATGTAACTCACACTGTCTTTGATCTTGCAATCCCTTTGCCCACGCATTGGAGTGCTGGAATTAGAGGTGTGCACCAGGTTGTCCATCTCCATGATTCTTAAAACAGCAAATAAGCTGGAAGAAGGAGAGCATCTGGACCCCTGAACCTCAAACTTAAAAGGGAACCAGAACTGCTAGGTGGCCACCTATCCCAGATTCCTGGGTTGCAAATATTTAACTATGCGAAGATGTGCTGCATTTGTTTAATTATGTAAATATGTGCTGCTGTTTCACCTTGCCTGGCTAAGGCACCTATTGGTCTAGTAAAAAGCTGAACAGCCAATAATGAGGGAGGAAATATAGGCAGAACTTCCAGGCAGGGAAAATAAGTAGGAGGAGGAATTTAGGCTCGAGGAAGAAAGAAGAAAGAAAAGGAGATGACAGGGAGGCCACGGGGCGGGGGGGGGGGGGGGGGGCGGCAGACAGACAGACACGAAGGAAGCAGGAAACTAGGACACATAGAATAAAAGAAAGGTAAAAAAAATCCCAAGGCAAAATGTAGATGAATAGATACAGGTTGAATTAAGTTAAAAGAACTAGTGGGACAAGCCTAAGCTAAGGCCAAGCATTCATAATTAATAGTAAGTCTTCGTGTCTTTATTTGGGAGCTAGTTGGCAGCCCAAAGAAAATGCCAACTATAGTCTTGTCCAATCCCCAGAGTCCCAGTGTGGACGGTTGTGGACATCACCCTGGTTCTATTGGCCTCTAGGATGAGGTAGGACTGCCAGCATCACTACTGTCCCTAGAGGTGGAGGCAGCTCCTCCCTCAGCAGAATGACACCAGAAAGTTCACACCCACGTTATAACCAGACCAAAATGCCAGATTAGATAAGAAGCTACATCCAAACGCCCAACTTCACACAAGAAAGGGTATTTCTTAAAGTTTGCTTTGTTTTTAAATCAGCATACACAGTGTCTTAGTTAGGGTTTTTATTGTGGTGAAGAAACACCAGGACCATGGCAATTCTAGTAAAAAAAAAAAAAAGAAAACATTTAGTTGGGATGGCTCACTTACAGCTTCAGGGGTTCAGTCCATTATCATCATGATGGGGAGCATGGTGGCATGCAGGCAGACATGGCGCTGGAGCTGAAAGTCCTACGTCTTGCTAGGCAGGCAATAGCAAGTCCACTGACATCACACTGAGGGGAGCTTGAACAAAAGACACCTCAAAGCCCACCTTTACAATGACACACTTCCTCCAGCAGGGCCACACCTCCTAATAGTGCCACTCCCTTTGGGAACCAATTTCTTTCCCATCACCACATTCCACTCCATGGCTCCCAAAGGCTTATAGTCATATCATAATGCAAAAAAAGAAAAACATTAAGTCCAACTTCAAAAGTCCCCGTAGTCTAGCAGCCTCCGACTTGTTTTGACGTCCAAAGTCTCTTCTGCGATGAACAGCAATCCCTTAACTGTAATCTCTCTGTAAAAATAAAAAAAAGCAGATCACATACTTCCAGTATACAATGGCACAGGGTATACATCACCATTGCAAATGCAAGGACGGGAACATAGTGAGGAAATACTGGACAAAAACAAGACTGAAAACCAGCTGGGCAAAGTCCAAACTCTCCAGCTCCACGTCTGACGTCAAAATGCTCTTCAGATCTCCAACTCTGTTCAGCTTTGTTGACTGCAACACACTTCTTTTTCTTGGGCTGTTTTCACCCCCTGTTAGCAACTCTCCTTGGCAGGTATCCCACAACTCTGACATCTCTAACATCTTGGGTTCTCTAAGACAATCCTGGCTTCCACTTCACAACTTCATGCAATGACCTGCCTACTAGGCCTCCATTCAGGGACACCCCTGACACATGCCTGGCCTCAGTGGCTTTATTCCATAACTCCTTTCCTCTATCTTTAACTCTAAAGCCAGAACCATGTGGCCAAAGCTGCCAAGTTCTGCTGCTTACTGGGGCTGGAGCATGGCCCTTACCTGGCGAAACTGGATCTCTAGACTGGTGGCCTTAAACTCAGAGATCTGTCAGCCTCAAGCTTCCCAGTGCTGGGATTAAAGATGTGCCCCACCACACCCGGGTCTAAGCTTTCCTTTAGTTCCTTTTCACAAGTTGGAAACTTAGCTGGGTGGGATCTTGCCCTGAGGTCACCACTCCCTTTATTCCATTTCTTAATCCATTTATCTCCTTGAACACAGAATTTAGCTCTATTCCACTTCCTTGTGCTTTTTCTCAAATTTTTCATTTTTTAATTTACTCTGCTCAGCTTGTTCCTTTTCATTATAAATCTTCATTATAGTTACCATTAAAAAAACACAAAACCTACTCTAGGCTGTTTTGAGATTTCTTTTGCCAATTGAATTAATCCAAAACTCTTTATTTTAGCTTCAGGTAGATTCTTTGGACAAGGGCAAAAGGCAGTCACTTTCTTCAACAAAATATCACAAGAAGGATCTCTAGACAACACACTAAAATTCTTCTCCTCTGAAACCTCTTGAATGAGACCCCTGACAATTCAAATAACTCTTAGCACCATTGTCTTCCATGCTCCTATTAGTATGTCCCATTAAGCAGTGCTCAAAGCAGTTCACTCTGGGCCCTGGCTTTCATAACCCAAAGTACCAAAGTCCAAATTCCTCCAAACAAACACATGGTCAGGCCTATCATAGCAACACTCCAGTCTCTGGTACCAACTTCTGTCTTAGTTAAGGTTTTTATTGCCGTAAAGAGACACCATGACCATGGCAACTCTTATAAGGATAATATTTAGTTGGGGTGCCTCACTTACAGTTCCAGAGGTTTAGTCCATTATCCTCATGGTGGGGAGCATGGCGGCACACAGGCAGACATGGTGCTGGAGGAGTAACTAACTGAGAATCCTTCTTGCAGGTGACAGGAAGTCAACTGAGACAGTCTGTGGTACCCTGAGCATAGGAATCCTCAAAACTCACCCCCACAGTGACACACTTCCTCCAACAAGGCCATAACCACTCCAAATCTATACCTCCTAATAGTGTCACTCCCTATGAGATTATGGGAGACAATTACATTCAACACATAGTAACCAGTTTCTTATGGCTTCTCAACCTAATTAGTCTGGGTCCTCCTCCCACCGCACTCCTATATCTCTTCCCTATATGTCTCTCATATATGTCTACCCACAATTTCTGCTCATATCTTTTCCCATCCAATATTTTGTTTTCTATGATCATGTTCTATTACCCTGCTCTGTTCCCTTTCTAGTTTACTGACTTCATCCACCTCCCCCCCCACACACACATTACAAGTCATGATCTGCACATGAGAGGACAGGAGGTGTCTGTCTTTCTGAGACTGGGTTACCTCATTTACATAATATTTTCCTGAATTTTTTGTAATCTCATTCAGAAAAGACAAAAGACTTTTAAGACAGTCTGTTGCTGGCTAGGTAGCACAGAATGGGGCAGCATTCAAGTGGCTTTGGTCTCTTGGCATTTCCATGTCACCCCTTGCATGACCTGTGGCACTGAAAGAAAAGCTCAGTGGCCATAAATGGCCAAAGCAAATTGCAAGGTTATGCCGGACTTCAGGAGGCAGGAAAGAAGAGTGACTTCCCCAGTGCTCAAAGATGGAGATCCCTCTGCTAACACTCATCTCTACAGTGCTGACAACCATGGGTTCTTTCTTATCTCACTGACTCTTCAGAGAAGTACAGAGCACACACCATCTAACAGTTGGCCAAAATACAACACATTTACTTTTTTTATCATTTCAATCATACCATTGTGATTGCTACCTCATTCAATGACTTAAAACATAAAAGATAGTCTAAAATGTGATAACACACACAATAAGCATATGTGAACATAGGAATATTCTAAGGAAAGACCACATTGTTCCATTTAATTGTGTTGCGCCAATATTAACTTCCAGGGTTTGATAATTCCAACTCAGGTCTTAATACTGGGGCAGTTGGGTGAATGATGTGGGGGAATTTTCTGTGCTATATTTGAAAGCTTTATTTATGAATATTATATGCATTTCAGAACCAAAAGGCAAAAAGGTAACCAGAGACAATTCTGCATCCAGGCCCTTTGTCTTAGATCTGCTGTAAATGTCTCGCATGAGCAGTGGGAGAAGATGTCTAAATGAAGTGAACTTTTGCCAGAAACATGGGAAATCTGATGAACATGCTGGTAAGATGGCTGCACAAACTCACCTGCCTGTCTCTACCTTCATTCTCCATGGAAACAGATGAAATCTCCTTGTCAAAAGTCAGAATAAAGGCTCCTCAAACCCCTCTTGAATGCCCTTCATGAAGGTAATAAGTGGGAGCCAGGTGAATTGCTACATACTTCCCTTTAAATTCTTGGGCTCCAGTGACAGACCAAGGCTCTCATCTGTCACCAAACTGTTCCAGGCAGACCCATTACTTTAGTACCACAATAAAATGAAGGACGTTGGGATAATCTGTCAAGGAAAAGCAGCTGCGAGTCGCATCATGCACCAGAGGCTGTCTGCATTTGCCCAGAACGCTTAAAAATCTCTGCCCCAGCTCTTCTCCCCAAAGTCCTTATTTTGCCCAATAAAATAAATTTAAAGTACATAAATGTATATTAAAAATATCTAAGCAAACACTTGCAGCTAAATAATGCTTGCCCAGATGCGCCTACAATTTTTTTATTGTTAGACATGTTTCCCATTCTCCCAAGTAAATATTTCACTGAAAATGCTCCCCAAGCAGTTGTTATCTGGATATCTTCACAATGGAATATTCTGCGCTCTATACACATAAATACTGTAAATAACCAGGCACCTTCCCGAAGAGACCACTGACTTTCTGCAATTTACAAAGGGCTCTCCATGGCATGGCAGGCAAAGAGCCAGAGCTGCTGACCATGCTGGGATCCAGAACCCAGGTGACAGTTTTTTTCCCATGAAGTCCCTGGAGCCTGAGCCAGAGTGCTTCCCACAGAATTGCTTAGTGTGTTTCACTCAAGGAAACTGTGCCATGGGAGAAGGGGTCAAATCTGAGGTCACACAGACTCTCTTCTTAAAGGCTCTTTCTTACAGTTTTGTGACTTTGAACAAGTGAACACCAAGTCTTTGATGAGAAATGATGGTAAGAGTTGTGGCCCGTGAGTGTGGCATGGCCAGTTGCCTAGTAACACCCTGTTTGACAAGAGACACATTGACTAGCTGGTCCAGGATGCTCCATATGGCTATGACCCACCCTCTAAAGAGTTGTCCTCTCTCAGAAAGACCCGATGTCTACCATTCAGAGTGGTCCTGTGCACCATCTCATTGTCATTCTATCGTACTCCGTAGAAGCACTTTCTATACTCAGGGTACATAAGATCCACATGTGAAAAAGGCTTGGCAAACCCTGGTCCCCAAGTCTCACTCACAGAATTTCATAGGCATTTCTCCAACAAGTTCCAAGGTAGTGTAGACCCCATTTCAAAAACTTCTGCTCCAGAATAGGAGCCTCTAAACCTTTTCTGTAAAGTCAAATTAGTCAATATGACAGACTGTGCAGGCCATACAATTCTATTTCAGCCAGTCAACTCTGCCACTGCCCCACAAAGAAGCCACAGGACACATATAGCATGTTTCAATAAAACTTTATTGATGGACACTGACTTTAAAATGCAAGAACTGTTCTTGGCTATTGAGCTGCAGGAAGCAACGCCTCCTCCTCTGTTTCCAAGTGGAATGAGCCAATCGGCGCATCACACCACGCCCACACCACCACGTCGGAGTCCACCAGCACTGGTCCAGCCACAGAGGCCTCCAGCCCCTCCTTCTCCTGTCTCCCCAGTTCAGCCAGCCCTTCTCTCAGCTCCATGTCTGCTCTTTTTTTATAGCTCTGCACAAATTTGTCTCTGTGGTGAATTTACAGCATGCACTGCTTGTCTGAACTATTTAAAGGCACAGTATTCTCGACTGCCTCATAAAGCTTTCCTATTCTGTGTGTTTTATTTCTCGGTTTGAGGGCTTTCTATGAAATCAGCAGCTAGGCGGAAGGAAATCATTTGCATACTTGGCCCCATCCACCTGGAATTCCTTAATTTTAGGGATTAGCAAAATGAGTCTAATAAAACGTGGAGGCCCTTGTTAATCATCACCATAAAGCCCCTTCATTACCCATTCCTGGTGCCCAATCTGGGGACACACATCAGGAAATCCACATTGTACAGGTCAGTTATTTCAAATTTTATGAACTGATTTGTAATTTTACGTGACACAGTTTGTGCTTTTAGTGTTTCTGAAAGTTAAATGATTCTTTCGTGCCCATCCCATTTTCAAGAAGTCACTTTTTCAGGATATCACAGAAATGCCCCACAGGTGATGGGCATAAGTAGTAGGAGATGCGTTGCAACCTTGGCGAGAAAGCTGGACTCTCAGAAGCTGCATCTGTGTTACTTGAGATGAGCTTGATGCAGCTAGTTGAGGCTAACAGAGCTTCTGTGCTCTCCCTCCAGAACTTTCTAGATGCTTCTCCGAAAGTCATAATCCTCCTCATTCCCTTGCTATAGCACAGAAGAAATAACATTTCCCAGTCTCCTACACTTAGGAAAATCTGATGAAGGTCATGTCAACCATGCAGCTGTCAAGGGTAATGTTCTGGAAGTTCCAGGAACTCCCCCATCACTAACTGCTAATGAGTTTCCAGTTAGCCCAGGGTTCCACACGCAACTCCTTACAGAATTTGCCCATAGACAGGTCCTACAGAAGTAGACAGTTTCCCTGATTAGTGTTGAAAATAAAACAAAACTCCTCTGTGAAAATGCCTCAGATTGTTCTCCCAAATATAACTAGCTGGTCACTCACCCTAAGAACACAGTGCCCACAGATGCCTGAAGTCAGCCCTTGCAATCCGGATCCTTCTGAAAGTGAGTAGTACATGCCGGAATGCTGTTTACAGGAAATGAGCAATTTATTTTATTATCCAAATTCTAGACCCTTTTACTATGCCTCCCAAGAAGATGTCTGATTTAGAAAATTGCAGAGGAGAGCTTGGGAGAAGACGAGGGGCACTGAAGAATTGTTACCACCACAAAGGTTAGATTGGGGAAAAAAGGAAACTGTAGATAGCTTGATCAAAGACCCATATTATACAGTTAGGAGTAAAAGAAAGACTGAGCTGAAATGGTAAGATACAAGATGAATTCCCTGAAGGTAATGGGCTTGTATGCCCTTTGTTTGTGATCAGTGCATATACACATAAGTACTGACAAATGTAGAATGTATTTCTAAGGCATTGCTGGTGGTAGCCAATGGGAGCGAGCATGCTCTTTGCATCTTGCTCTTTCTGGTCTGTTAACGTCTTTTAACTGAGCTCATTCAGCCTTTACTGTTTGGACCACTAGATTTTGTGCGAATGGCAAATTTTTATTACAATTACCTATATTTTAGTCAGCAAATATTAAAAAAAAACCTAATTCTCTCGATGGCTCTTTTTAAGTCTCTCATTTTCAAAAACAATTATCACATGTATTTATTGGAGTATGCACATGCCACAGTGCGCATGTAGAAGTCAGAGGACAACTTGTGGGAATCCGTTCTGTCCTTCCATCTTAGTGCCCTAGGGACAGGCTGACGTCATAAGCCTTGATGGTAAGCACCTTTAGTGATGGCGCCATCTTGCCGGTTTTTAAGGTCCTCATTTTAAGAGAAGACAGAGGCACACTAATTTATGCTTACAGGGAATTTCAGTAAGTAGCAAGTAATGTTTTTACACATTTACTAACATGAAATTGTATCAGGAACACATTTATAGAGGCATTAGCTTACCAGGAGCATCAGAGTTGCTAAGCCAAACTGTACTGAGGACTCTCTTGTCAATTCACTGGGCTTCTGTCTTCGCTTATCAGACAGGAACAGCTCCATGAAATGTAGGGGAAAAGTCAAACACCAAAGTAGGCAGCCAGGACCTGCCTGGGTTGTAAGGAGAGCAGGTGGTCTCCATGGACTAAGCTTGCTTGAGTCCACAGCCCACACCTGGGCTCTCCATATCAACAAGCCTTTTAAACCACTACGTGGATCTGGCAAACTACTTACTTCAAACTCTTCTGAGCAAATACAGAGATTTTGAAAGTTTGGAACCCATTGGTTATATCAAGTCAAAATAGGACATTGGAGAGATGACTCGTCAATTAAGAGCATTTTGCAAAGGCCCCTGGTTCTGTTCCCAGCATCCATACCAGGTGACCTACAATCCAACCATCTGCAATTCCAGGAGATCCAATGCCCTCTTCTGGAATCTGTGGAAACTAACATACAGGCAATATACATTCATGCAGGTGTGCACGTGCAGACATGCCCACACATACACAAATAATAAATACAAATCTTAACAAAAAAAGAGGGAGATTCTGTGCAGAAAAAAAAATGGAGCACTAGAGAATCAAGGTTCCGAGCCTTACATGTGCATGAATCAGTGCTACCCACACTCAGCACACACTGCATCCTTAGATTTCTGTAAGTGAGAGGTTGACGTTGGTATGAAGAACAAACCAAGAATGGCCAGAAGCACTGACTTCAGAGATACGTGGCTTTTTGGAAGTGAAGGAAAGGGAAAGTTCCCTGGAATGTTCCACCCAACACTACAGTTTTGATGAGGAGGTTCCTGACCTGAGAGAAATAACAAGCACCCAATTGCTGAAGGACAGTGAAACCTTCAAGACACAGGGTCTACCTGGGGGTCTTGGGGCTACAGAGACTGGGCTTCAGGGTCATAGACTGGCCCCCCTTCTGGCGTGAGCTCTTTGCCTCCTATCTGTTGAATGAGGTACTCCAGCCTCACACTCTATCCCCCTCAGAGCCATGCCTTCTCCTCCATGAGGGGCCGTGGTACCTCAGGCAGCCCTCAGGCAGTGAGGGAAGCAGCCCTTCCTCTCTTAGCTTGTCTTGTTCAGCATTCCCTCACAACCAGAGTAAAGTAGCTAACACACGCACCCATCCCCTCCGATGCATCAAGGTTAGAGAAACACTGTGGCCCGATCAGTTAGAACCTATTTGCAATTATATATAGTTGTAGCCTTGAAGGTCTGAAATTTTAAGTAATTTTCCCCTTTCTTCTCTCATATCCTACCCACTTTGAGTCAAGAAGAGAAAATTGATGTCTACATCCAGACCCTGCCACTCTCCTGATCCCCTCTTCCCCATTTCTGCTAAAGACAAGTCCCAGGTCTGGTTGTCTCTCTGTGTTCACAGACCATCAGTCAACGGACTGTAAACCACTATGTGGAAAGTGAGGCAGCCACTCATCCTTCAGTCCCAAGGCCCCAGGATGGAGTGCAGTGGCTGGACACAAACCTACCCTCTCAGCCACGACACATACCTCACCTGAGATGCCAACCTCCCTCACTGTTACCCTCACCAACCACACCTCTTCTTTGACCAAGAGACTGAGTTCTCAGTGGGAAAGAGACAAGTGGCACGTGCCCCTAGGAAGGGTCTCCTTCTCCCCGTGTCCCTCTTGTCCCCACATGACTCTTGCCCTTCCAACTCTGCCAGGTGGGAATCTGCAGGGATAGCTTTGGACACCAAGTGCCAGAAGCATCAGACAGAATGATGTGTGGGCAGCAGTGGTGGTGGGCTGGGATGGTGGCTTTTGATGGTGGTCCAGTGGCCTTTTAGACATTTTGCTCTAGCTCAGGTGGCTGATGCTCTTGTATTATCGCATGGTCATAATAGGGCCACTGCATCTCTACCGGGTAGTTGGAGAACAAGAAATGTCAAATTCCACACATTTTGTAGTAGAGCTTTACAAGTTTGCTTATTCTGATCTTTCAGAACAGAGTTGACTGTGTTTGACTGAGGAAAAAACATTCCCCAGATTCATTAACCAACCTAAGCTCACATCCCAGCTTCCTGTAAGGTGTGAAACTTCAGTGACTGCTCGCATGAAGAGTCACACAGGACCACTTGATCCCAGGTTAGCACTCTAAATGGAGTAACAATGGAGAAATGGAAAAAAAAAAAGGCGCTGCTTCTGATCTGGGGACTCAGATGACTCAGTCTCAAAAAGATCTTACTCAAGCAAGGCAGGGTGGTACATGCTTGTATTGCCATACGTGGAAAGCTGAGGCAGGAGGATGGTGACTAGGATTGCCAGACTAAGGCCATGTAGTGAGTACTTTCCTCAAAGGAGATAAGTTGGAAGAGGGGGGAGATAGATGAGGAGGGGGAGGGGAGGGGAGAAGAAGCTCAAGTTGATAATGGGGACTTGGGGTGTGGTAGAGGCATACCCTGAAGCTAATTTCAAATCTAATAGCAACATCAGTCATCATGGAAACGAGCATGATTTGCTTTTATTAAACTTGGATATTCAGAGTTCTTTCTTATTTCCTTTTTGAATCAAAAAATCAATACCATGCTATGTTTTAGCCTAAAGAAGAGGTCGTGAACAATTCAATTTTAGTAGCTCAGTCAATCACATGAGGCTTCTGGCTAGTGGTGCTGTGTGGATTAGATTTTGCCTTGCTTTTAGAGCTTGCACTGGGGGCCCAAGACTCTTTTCTGTTCTCTACATTGTTTCCCATATGGCAACAGTACCAGACTTGACCATAAAGGACAAGCGAGGTAACAGGTAATGGAGATATTGTATGAGATAATGTACTAGTTGTGGGAGCCCACAAAGGTCTTCTAGTGAGACCTGAGCTTGCTTTACACAGCAGGGCTGCATTAGGGGATGGCTTGACCACGTGCATGGTCACCAGGTGTCTGAAATGGTCTACACTTGGCTGTGCTGGGGGGAGGTCTTAACCCATTGGTATTTCTTTAAAAGCCATTTGGTAGAGACAGAAGGGGCTGGTGGGTTTTGGCCCGAGGCCTCCCGAGCTATTCTGTGTTTCTAACTGTCTCTCTCCTCTGGACTTCTATCTACACACTTCTCATTTCTCCCTCCTCAAGAGTACCCTGGGGGATAAAGAGGAAGCTGGTCTCCCTCAACTAGTCAGAAAGCTCATATCAGTGAAAGCCTATTATGTACCAGTCTTAATGTGTCATGCTTTGGGTACAATTGTAATCAACCTACACTGTAGTAGACCCTTAGGAGAGAAGGAATGGGGCCGAAGAGATGGCTCGGTGGTTAAGAGCATTTGCTGTTCTTGCAGAAGACTTGAATTTGGCTCCCAGCATCTATAGCGTGTGGCTCACCCCACCCTGTGACTTCAACTGCAGAGGATCCAATGCAATCTTCTGGTTTTGGAGGAAATCTGATTGGTGTGCACACCCCCCCCACACACACAAATATATACTTACACGTAATTTTTTTAAGGTCTTTTTAAAAGGAATATGGAGGGAAAGCTTGTCGCTCCTGCAGGTGAGTGAGCTTCCTGTGTTCAGAGCAGAGATATGCCTGTCTGGTTCCTGGTTATGCCACTGAGTCTATATTGCATCTCATGTCTCTGTGATCACATGCCTGGGTCACTTAAAAGCTCGCTACTGATAGGAGATGCACATGTGACTTTGAAGATGGACCCAGTGAAGAGTTTGGCTTAAAGTATGGTATTTGCTCTGTGTGAAGCTTTGCCTGCCATGAGGAAGCATTGTATTCTGTGCTATGAAAAACATAGAGATCTGCAGCTCAGCTCAAAGAACAGCTTGGAATAACAGTCCCAGGACAGACATCACACAGACACAAGCAAGCAAACAAAATGCACCAAGCCTCCCAGCTGTCATCCCTGCCGCAGGTGACGCAGTCACCCAGGGACACTGTTAGAGTCTTCCTTTAAAAGATTTTGATTCCGGATTGCTTGGAGAGGCTTGACTAGTTCTAGCTTTTGTAGGAGCAGCTGAGTGGAGAGAATGCCAGGTGTTGCCAAGTGGCTCTCCTGTGGACTGTGTTTTCCCTTCCCATCAGGTGTCTGTTCTCCAAACAGAGGGGTGTAGCTATTTACACAGCCCTTACATGCACGAAAGTGCCATCTCCAGAGCTCACTGCTCAAGCACCTCCTGACTTTAACCCCATTGAGAGCCATAGAGAAGATATCTATGTAATGTTTCCTTAGAGCTCTCGAAGCAAAATACCAACCAGGTCTATCAACAGGCATGTCTTCTTAGCGGACTTCAGATGAATCCAGTACCCTCGAGGTATATGCAGAGATTATGGAATGTGTGGCTTTTCTGAATAAAGGAAACCACAGAAGCTTTCATTTTGTTTTGCTTTTAATACTATAATAATATAATTAAAGGAAAATACTTGCTCTTTGCCTTCTCCAAGCAGGAGACCTGGGATGTGTTTCATAATGAGGATGAAACCCACCTAACAAATGTGTGGTCCACGTGCCCGGGGACACAGATGCTGTGTTACAATCCCACAGGAACTACTTAATTTAGGAATTGATTGGATGCAGTCAGGTAGAGAGTGTGGCTGCTTGCTTTCCACACTTGAACACGAGGGATAGACAACATCCACAAAGGGGAATTACTCTGCAGATAGTACTAGACATAATATTTGTTAAAGAAATACATGTCTCTAAAAGTCAAGCAGAAGTTGAAGCTCTGTATGGCCTTTGATGCAGCAATCTCACTTCTGGGAAACTGTCTTAAGGAAACCATTTGAGAAGTACATAAAGCTCTCTGGAGCCCTGTGATTACCATGCAAAGTCCAGGCCGTACTGCCAGACTGTGGGTGACGTCATCTTAGACTTTCCAGACAACGTTGAACATTAACTGGAGTCGTATGGCTGACTCTAGAGAAAGGGAGACTCTAGATGTTGTAAAGAAACTTGTCTATGGTTTCATCTGTTCCGACAAGTCATTCACTTTTAGGCACATCACAGAGCACTGGCTTCCTTTCTCTTTGCTCACTCGCTCTTTCGTCTGTTCTGCACAAACTGCACACACACACACACACACACACACACACACACACACACACACACACATACACACACGTGGTGCTCCTGTGGCATGACTTCAGAGAGAGACTGTTCTAGAAGCAAAGGAGCCGGGCCCTTTGGTACCCCTCCTTACAGCCAAGAGTTACTTGGCACACAGAAAAGCATCCAATATCAGCCTCCTGGGCCATCAGAAGGGACAGAGGGCAGAAGGCACCAGACGCCCAGGATTCCAGTGTGTCACTCGCACCAGCTGAGTCTCCACTGCTGAGATGGGAACAGGCGTCTTGCTTCTTGTCTCCCCATTCTGCTGAGAAAGGCTCCAAGGGCTTCGCGCCATTACCCACTATCATCACTCCGTTCCACCTTGATTTTTCTCTCGTCCTTGGCACTGGGACCTTTCCTTTGCGTCTCCAGCTGGTCTTTCTTCAGGAGTAGGATTCAAATGCTTCTCTGCATTTGGACATTTGGTGATGGGAACATGACCACCACAGTCAGTGCTGGTGGGATGCCCTTAGTGCCGGCTCTCTGCTGAGCACTGTGACTATGTCATGGTTCCTGTTTTATTTTTTTCCAGTGACATTTGGACATGGCCACTGTGCTCTCACTCACTGCAGAGATGACAAAACCAGTCACAAGCCTTTAAGGGACTCTTACACAACCATGGGAAGGTTAAGTGGATGAGCCAAGATTTAAGTCCAATGCACACATAACCACAGTGTGTAAAAGGATGGATCAGGAACATGACTCGCTGGGTAAATAGTCACTCTGTAAGCATGAGGACTGGTGCTGAATCACATAAAAACAAAGCATGCTTCTGTCTGTGCCTGTAACCCCAAGGCTGGCTTTGGGGATGTAGACAAGAGGGTCACTAGGACTTAGTTGGTTGCTAGCCTAAGTTCACTGAGAGATCTTGTCTCAAGAAAATAAGGCAGAGAGTAATGGGCACACATGGGCATGTACCCTCCAATGCACATGTGTATGTATACCACACATATATACATACATACATATATACATACATACATATAAAAGGAAGGGAATGCTAAGCCAGCTCCCAGCTCCCATGGGTTTTCAATGTTTTTGAAACTTGTTCCATTCAGGACTCACTATAGCTAGACAGGGTAACACATACCTGTCACCCAGCACTAGAGAAGCAGAAGCACAGGGACCCTTCAAGTTTGAGCCAGTCTGTGCTACTTAGCAAGCGCTAGGCCAAGCAAGGCTATAGGTCTGCACAATGAGATGCTGTCTCACTGCATATGAGCACCCAAGGAGGCACAAAGGTGACGACCCAGGGGCTCCAGCAAAGCCATCCTTAGCCCTGCAAAAGCACTGTTGCCATGGAGGGCATTTGCTTTGTTTTGGGAGCTGTGTGGGCTGTCCTTGTCTTCACATACAAAACACAGGCAGCTTGGCAGCTGTGGGTGGGAGGGCCCTGGGTGTGAGGAGCAGATCCTGAAAAAAAGGAGAGCGACGCCAGGAGAATGCCCCTGTTTGGTTTGGCCCTTAAAGAGAGCAAAGCCTGGGCTGACAATACTTGGTTTAGTGAATGCTATCAGACTCCATAGCCACCTTCATCAGGAAATGCACAAGAGGAAACAGGGGTGGTGACATGGACTTTTTCTTAGTTTGTACACTGTCCCAGTGTCTCTTGTGACACCAACTTCTAACTGTCCCATCTGCCACCAAAAGTTCCTGAATATGGCTCTGCCCAACACAATGCACAGAAGGACTGAGCATCCTCAATGGCACCCACTGTCGTTGGCCTTTTCTTTTCTCTAAGATGCTGAGAATGTGAGGCTAAGATCCATTTTGTTAATTATTTTCCTCTCATCTGTTCCTCTTTGCAGCGGATGGGATTGAACCCGGGAACTTGGCAAGTGCGTCCCCACCAAGACGCATCTCTAACCCAATGCTAAACTATCTACTGGGAAGGTTGTTCCACTCTCCTGTCCCTGAGGCCCTCTGCACCAGACAAGCAGGGTAAGATGGAAGCCAGGATGCTAGGTGGATGGGAGAGAGGGGTAGACATGGCCTTTGGAAGCGGAAAAGGCATAAGGGCGTGAGTGGAGATAGGAAGACTCTCCTCCTCCCACACCAGGGCATCTTTCTTCTGATGAGACTTGTGCCACCCCATGCCTGAAGCAGAAGCGTGGGTTTCTGCTGTCAGGCATGTTCCATTCAGCCATGTAGGAAGTGTTCCCTTAACAAGCTGTTCATGCCAGAATCCAGAAAGAATTTGATATTGAAAAATAGCCGATTCAGAAGTTGAGAGAAGACAACACAATCACCAAAACAATTAGATAATTAAGCACAAACATCCTTCCTGGTTAATGCTAGACCAGCCTGTTGCCCAGCCTGGAATCTGTCAGAGGATTCGAATCTCTTGTGTGTGTTTCATCTTTTAAATTTCCCTCACTGCATCTTTCATCTTTCATCTTTTAAATTTCCCTCACTGCATCCTGGCTGGTTTTTTGACACTCAGCCTTATTCTGTCCACACCACGGCCTTCCTCCTTTGACCAGTACAAAATTAAACACATGCATTTTTTAAAAATGAACTGGCTAAGCCTGTACCTGAGTAGTAGATGACTTCTCAGCACGCACAAGGTTCCAGACTCTATCCCCAGCTCTGTGAAATAAATTATTAATGTAAAATAAATGTCTTTATCAGATAAAAAAAAAATCACAGCTTCATTCCCCCGTCTGCTTAAGGCAAAATCTTGTGTCAGTTCTCTCCTGATGCTGTCACGGTCGCCACCAAACCACCAGCTTCTCTCTGTCTCCCAAGCGTTTGGTATCCATCCCATGCCCCCCACCCCTACCTCTCACCTTCTCCATCTCCCCAGCCTTCTTGTGCCCCTACTCATACTGCAGGGCAACCAGAGAGCTCCCAGATCTCCCTAAAGATCCACTTCCTGTTTCCACCCTGGCTCGACACCCTGCCTCTCAGGATGCAGAAAGAGTTCATGCATTCAAGGAACGGGGGAGAGGATGTATAGACAGGGAAGAGATAGCATTATCCCCAAGCAAGCCAGCTGTGGAGAAGGCAAGCAGCTTGACAGGACGGGGACTTTCATGTGGCAGAAAAGAGGAAGATGAAAGAGACTGGCTTCTGCGTCCCTGCCTCCTTCCCCTCGCTCCTCTGTAGGAAAATTAGGTCCTGCAGTAATCATATTCATTGTAGCCATTTCCATACACATCCTGGTTTATAAGATCCCCAGAGGAAGGTAATTAGCACATTCTGTTCTTCATTCCGTGTTCCTTTCCTTCCTGCTGGAGCTGGAGCCAATGTGTCCCACGGCTAGGATCTTGTCCCTACTCTCTCCAAAATGTGTAATATGTGGCTTCCCAGAGTCTTAACTGCTGTCACCTAGAATCTGACTGCTATCCTCACTCAGACCCCTCTCTCTGCTTTAGTAGCGCCCTCCACTACCGCCTCTCTCTTGTGTCTGCCACATTCTCAGCCGGAGTTCAAGCCAAGCATGGCCCCTGCCTTTGCTTTGCTTCCCAAAGGTGAATCATCCAAGCTAAGAGGACAGGGACAGAGAGAAGGGGGCAATAAGGGAAGCTGTACACTAAGCTGAGTTAAACAAAAGTCAGACAACTCATGCCAGTGGGTTCCAAAAAGAAAAGCCAGCATTTCCCCAGAATTCAACCCCCCCTCACACACACACACATCGTCATCACACCCCCATCCCTAAGAATGAATAGGAAGAATCTGCCCCGAGGTCAGGCCTTGGGAACTTGACTTTGAGCTCTTGGGTTACAGAGACTAAGGTTTATTCTAGGACATGTCTCAGAAGCTGGCTTGACCGTAAATACATCTGTGAACACGGTACAGACTAAATTTCCAAGATTTTAAGATGAGCCTTTGCTTTTTGCCTTTCAGCTTTCTGAAACCAGAATGCACCTTCCAATCAATGTTGATGTTTGACCTGCAAGTCTTCCTCCCTCCCCCTCTTTTTTCCTTCTTGAAAGGCTATTATTGAATCAATTACGTGCCTTACAGTCAGTGGTGTGTCAGGATAAAAAAAAAAAACACGGTGAGCGCTCTTGTGCGAAACATGAACATGGGTGTGTACAGTTGTGTCTCTGGGGATACCCATTCATTAGCTCCTCTTTGCCGCTGAATGCACAGCGGCTCTAAGGGCTGGGAAGAGCCTTTGGTCCAGACTCTGGCAGTGTTCTCCAAGAGAGTCAGGCCCCTCCTCAGTGATTATCCTAAAGGATAACTAACCCAGCTCAAGAAAATACTCCTTTACCTGGGGGCGGGGTGGCTCAGTGGTAGAGGGCTTGCTTAGCCCAGCAGGCCCATGACCCTGGTTTGCTCCTCAGTGCGAGGAGGCTGGTAAAGAGGGAAAGAAAATACTGTGATGGCTATGATTTCTGTGTCTGCAGAGGCTCAGAGGGGACCCACTGAACTCCCTGAACTGAACTCTTGGTGGGCCTTTATGTTCCCTGAACTACAACTGTGTTGCTGTTATTAGAGACCCCTAAACCAGAGACTCATTGTATGTATCCAAGGGGGGACTGCACCCTGAAAGCAAGAAAATTCTCATCTTTCAAATAGGATTTCTTTACAGATTTCTAATTTCACCTCCCTGAGTTTTACGCTGCATTTTGTCAGTTTATAAATTTGCACGGCATCTCCTCACTGAGAAGAGGGGGCAGATAATCAAACCCACGGGCGTTTTACACACAGACACTGAAAAATAAAGACCATTAGCAAAAAGTATAATTAAATTAAGATGCCAACTCACCAAAGAAGCTCCACAAACGGGAAATATATCAAACTGTGATAATACAAATGGGCTATTTCTCAAGGTGCTAGGATGTCAACGGAATAAACTTCTATCATTTGCTGACTTTTCATGCCCAGGGTACAGCAACAGCTTAAAAGCAAATCGCCACAACAGTACACACAGCCAGAGAGCACGTGGACAATGTTTTTGCTGTGATAATTCCCAATCCCCCAGAGCTTGAGTCTGGGAGTCTCGAGCTCCGGGGATTGGGAGAAAAACAAAATCGCATAAAGCCCAGTTTCTCCTTTTGGGCAAGTTGGCTGGTCCCCAAGCCCCAGAAGAAATTTTTATTAGTCATTGGATCTCCTTTCTTAGGTCCGTTCAGCCTAATTCATTTTGAGCGTGTGTTTGCCAGTCGGGTTTAACATAGCTGAATATTGTCTGTAAGCAATCTCATAATGAGGCCGCAGTTCTTTGTAGAATATTGAAAATGACTTTTGGCATGCAAGTTCGTTTCCTTAATTCCTCTTTTAGTGTGCAAATAACCTTTGAAAACCTGCTTCTAGGTGTTTATGTGTCAGGACAGTATCAAAAATTATTCAATTGCCAAATCACATGTCAACACGTCTACTACAAAGCCTGCGAGCATTCCGATTCCCACTACTCTGCTGCCCTCTAGTGGACTGTTCGAAAACCTTGCCTTCGTTTCTTTTTCAGGCAAAGCATGTGTTAAGACATTCGGACTTGTAACATGTCAGAGGTAAGTGGAACATTAGAAGTTGTAAATATAAGTAACAAGGAGGCAGGAACCCAAATTAAATCCCTTGGAGGAGTAGTCACTGCGGCACAGCTGTCAACAATTTTCTAAGACTTTTGCTAAGAATCAGCTGCAGCTGCTACGGTGCCTTTAGGACAAAAGCCAATGGCTTTTCCAATGTCCAAACACGGTGTTGATTAGACTGTGTTCAAAGGAAGTTAGGCGATGGCTCGGACTATTTCCTTTAGAGCTATAAGAATGTCAACGCCAGAATGTCAGAAAGAGACGGGGATATTTAAGAATCTAGCACATCTTAAATGTGGTGGGTGATTTTAAGTGACAATTAAAATACTTGACATTTTAGTAGCATTAAAGAAAAAGGATTGCATAATCAATAGTACAGCAGGTGTGAAGTATGAGATGGCATGTGACTGGCATGCAGTCTCACCTCTCACATGGTAAGAAGACAGTTGATAAGATATGGACGTGAAGTGACTCCCCAAAGGCTCATGCGTTAAAGATCTAGTTGTGAGCTGGTGGGCCGGTCACTGAGAGGCAGTCGGCTCATGGAGCCTCCGACTGTTTCAGTGAGCTAACCCATTGGCTGGAGGTGGGGTCTGCCTGGAGGAAGTGGATCAGAACAGACCACTGACCTTGGAAGGACGCCTGGCCTCTGATCCTTGGCTGCTCAGAGTTCAACACTTTCCTTACCACACCCAACTTCACAATGTCTGCCTCCCTCAGACCAAAGGCAAACAGGACTTTGATGCCTCTAACCTCAGGAGCCAAAGTATAACTTTCTTGTTTCAACAGATTTCCTCCAGGCATCTGTCACAGTGATGAAAACTGACCAGCACGTAAGCCCAGGGAGGGAAAGGTCCCAACACCCTGTGGTTATTAAGGAGCAAAGGAAACCAGATCCTTGGCTCTGTGATTCACAGTCCAGTCCTCTACCTGATGTGGTGTGGAAAGGGGGTGCTTTTGCTGTTTTATTTGTGTGTGTGTGTGTGTGTGTGTGTGTGTGTGTGTGTGTGTGTGTGTGTTGGTGGGTACGTCTGTGTCATGGCTCATGTATGGAGGTCCGAGGACAACTTTTGTGGGTCTGTTCTTTCTTCCCTCTATGTAGGTCTTGGCCCTCAACCTCAGGTGTAAAGGTAGCAAACACCTTTACATATTGAACTATCTTGTCAGCCCCCCAGTAGAGTGTAAGAATAGGAATTAAAATTGATTTTTTTTATCATAGCGAAACCTCTGGGTTCATTTTTACAATCATTCACAATGTCATCTGTAAGTGACCCAGTAACTGAGAGCTCAGTTGTGGACTTTATGAAGCCCTTACTGTTTATAAGTTGTTAGTTAGACTGGACTTCCATACCACCCTCCACTCTGGATGCCGTTGCCTGGACTCTTACATGCTCCACAACTTGCCATGCACAGTGGAGGAGATACATGTGTGCTGCTTCAACGTTATGGCCGGAAATTGATGAGAACAGTTGGTAGGGGTTAGTCCCATAGACACATCTAGATGCAGGGTGGGCCAGGAGCACAGCAGAACAGACCTCAGTGACCAAGTGGCACCGTTTGCCACAACTGCACCAAACCAAGTGTGCTGGTAAGACCCAACGTGTAAAACAGTCTCTCACCGAGTTACACTAGAGAAGTTGGGGAGGGCTGCTGCTGAACCCCATGATGAAGGTGACATCATTAATTAAAACATTTTTTTTTCTGTTTCCTGGAGAAAGAAAATGCCTTCCTATTGCACTGGTACGTGTCTGGACAGTGTGTCTTGGTCTTGACCAACAAGCATAGGCAGAAACAGTGGGCGCTCTTGCCAAGCACGAGCTTTGAAAGCCATGGTCCACCAGACTTTCCTTTTCCTGCCAAACGACCCAGCGTGTCCCAGACAAGAGTCTCTTGTTCAGCAGCTCTAGAATGAAGAAGCTATAAGCAAAAACAAAGCCACTCCAGGACGGCTGTGTCATAGGAGCAGGAAAAACACTTTCACTGTTCAGTAAGCCGGAAAGAACTGGTCTCACTTGTGAAAGCACAACCCAGCCTGAACTGACTAGTCGGGTCCGACTCAAGTGCCCTCTCGCTTAACTGGAAGCCTGGGAAGCGCCTCCTTAAAATTCACAGAATTTGACAAACCCTGAATTTGGAAAGGAAGGGAACCAAGTCAGTGGTGAGATCCTTTCAAGTCTGAGCACTCTGTACTTCTTGTTAACCTTTGACTCAGCAAGCTTGACATCCTGCCAGGTACAAATAAGTACTAATGATGAGTGTGTGCATGTTCTCTTTCATACTAGGGACCAAACCAGTGCTACCCCAAGCCTCCTGCAAATTCGTCTCATAGTCTTCTGTGAGTAGAACATTCTAATCGGGTGCTCCTCTGCAACCCATCCTTCTCAGACCCGAAATGCTTTTATTTTCCCTCTAGATCTCCTAGACTCCATATTTCAAGCCAGAGCACATGCTCCTTTCACTCTGAAAGCTTCAGACTTGAATCTGAATATATATATTCAGACATACACACACATATGTGTCAATTGCTTTTGGTTTAGTGGCTTTGCACACACACACACACACACACACACACACACACACAGCTGCTAGAAGTTGCCTGGTTCACAGTACGTGCTCAAAACACGCTCATTAAGGAAATGAATGAGTGTAGTATTTCCCAATTAATCACAGAATGAAGAAGCAAGGTCTCCTGACGGGTCTATCTTAAAATGTAAACCTCCTGTGGATTGAAAACTATAGTCTGGGAAAGGTGACTTTTTTCCTCCCGAAGCAGATTACCTTTTTTGATAACCTGAGACTAAAAAAAAAAAAAAACCTATGTTGTCCAGTAGTAAACTATACACAATGTTATAAAGTTACTACATTTGTGTTCTCCGGGGCTTAACCTTGATCTTGTAGTCATCTTTTGGTAGATGTGTTTTAACATATTTTTCTCTAAGAAGAGGAACTTGTTGAGCTGTTTATAATCTAGTATAGAGTTGCTGGGAAGTTCAGGGTTTGTTCACTCACCACATGCACACCCACACTTTTGCTATATTTTATCTGTTTAGATCCTAAGTGCCTACAATATCTGCCTAATTATTAATAATACACTACTAAGAACTTCCTTGTAAAATTACATATGTCACCATGTTATGGGGGCTTTGGATCAGCACTAGCTAGATGAGGTCAACTCCCCAAGCTCCCACATCCTTGAAATGAGAGAATGCGTGGTTTATAGATGATACTTCACCCCACCTCGATTAGGGCAATTAAGAAGAGGAGATGGATGCAGAACTTGGATGAACGAAAGTCCTGGCACAAAACATGGTGTCTGGAGGTGTCTTCAATTACACACCCCCAGATGGACCAGAAGAAGGGCCCTGAACGGCAGGCAGGTCCGGCACAACAGCAGTAAAAGCTCCAGAACTCTGTTCCCAAACCAAAGCCGCCCACTCTTTGTCCTGCTAGAAGGTGTCTTGCTTTCTCTTCTGCAAATCCACGAGGTTGCAGAACCTCTCCTGGGTCTTCAGGCAGACACACAAAACTCCTACGGCCTCCATCTTTAATGCCCTCAATAGGTGGGCATTACCTATATAATAACCTCAACAAACAAACCTCCACAAAGCAGACCTGCCCCGCCCTGTGAGTCAGGAGTGGAAGTGTTCTCTTCTCACTGAAGAGAAAGGATTATCTCTTCTCACTACCAGGATGGGAAAGATGGCATCCTCCTGTCAGAAAACGTTTCTCTCCAACAGAGAAAATGAAAGAAGACTCCTGTGGCCTCCTGGAAGTTCGCAGCAAATAGAACCAACACATTTCATCTTCTCACTCACAACAGCTGGCTTCTGAGGAATGACCTTGGGGGATGACAGGACCTTGGGGGATGACAGGGCAGCAGGGGTGCGCCGGGGTGTGCTGGGGTATGCTGAGGTGTGCTAGGGGCCGAAACATAGAGAAAAACTGTTGTTTCTTGGGTTTTCTGGATCAGGGTTGCACTGTGTGGAACTTGGGCCTTAGTACCCTTCCTTTGAAGGTGAGGGGTGGGGCGTGATGTGCCCTCTGACCTGTGACAGTTCGACTTCCAAAGCTTGCTCTAGAATCTGCTTCAGCCCTACCCTGAAGCATCCATGTCATGACTCAGGCGAGATCAGTTTCTCAGACCTGTGTGTATGTGGAGGGGCTCATGCATATGGGAGGCCTGCTCTTGCCTCTGCAGAAGGCTAGCACCTGCTAACAAATAGGTGGATACATCAAAGGGAGCAAGCACAACTTTAATTCGAATCCGCCATTTATTAGATTCGATCATTTCACGTAGAACTCGGCTAGTCCCGTAGTACTTAGTTATTTGACGAAACATGAATGTAAGCACCCTAGGAAGGCATTCTGTAGCTGTGGTACTGTGTGCCCATTAAACTGTACTCAGTGGAGATTCCCCTTCATAAAATGAGAGGGTCTCTCATCTGATCAAAGGCCTTAGAGAGAAGCACAATCCCCAGAAAAGAAGAAAATACTCCCAAAGACCGAAGGATTAACTCCCACGGGCTGCCTTGCCCTACAAATTTTGAAATTGTCAGTCCTCATAAATCACAAAAGCCATAGATCATAAAACCATAAATCACAAATCTTGACAGTAAGCCTCTAAATATTATATAAATCCTCCAAACAAACATATAATTCTGTAGAACTGCTGTCTTAGTTATTGCTCTACTGATGTGAAGAAACACAAGGTAACTTATAAAAGAAATTATTTAATTAGGGGCTGCTTACAGTTTCAGAGGACAAGTCCATGACCATCATGGTAGGGAGCATGGCAGCAGGCAGGCAGGCATGGTGCTGGAGTGGTAGCTGAGAGCTCACATCTGATCCACAAGCAGGAAGAAAAAAAGCAAAGAGAGAAAGAGAGAGACTGGGAAACACCTGGGCGTTTGAAACCTCAAAGTTCACCCCCAGTGACACACCTCCTCCAAAGGCCACATCCCCTAGCAATTCCACCAAATGGGAACTAAGCATTCAAATATATGAGCCTATGGGGGGGGGGTGTGGCAATTGTCATCTAAACCACCATACCTAGAAAATTCTAAAATGGTAAGGTAATGTTCTGAAAGTTCCGATGGCATTTTCCCTGACCATGAGGTCGAGAGGAATGGCGAAATCCAAAGGTTCAGGTCACCGGTACTTGGCACCACTTCAGGAGACTTCCTCATCCTCCATCTGAAGAGAGTAGGGTGGACTAGGTCCTGTGACATTAACCCTCATTGTCAATTTGGCTGGATTTGGAATCCCCGAGGAAACAGGGGAGGCTTGACTGTGGTATGTCTGTGAGGTGTTTTCAGAGACGTTTTTGGAGAGAAGGTCTCCCTTCAATGTGGAGAGCACCATCCCCAGGGCTGGAGGTCTTGACAAGATGAAACGGAGAAGAGAAAGGTGTTAAAAATGTCAGTATTTCCCTCTTTGCTTCCTGAGCCATGAAGAAGATCCTTTGCTATATGCTCCTACCATCAGGACATCTAGTCCAACACATGGTCATGGGGTGCGCCCTCAAAAACCCCCAGCCACAGTAAATCTTCCATTAATGTATTCTCTGAGTTTGTTTGTTCACAATTATGTAAAAGTAGATAATACATTATCCATTGCTTCAAGAGGACAGTAATGCTCATGTGTGGTGGTATTGTGTTCCCCAAAATATTTTGTACTCTAATAAATTTATCTGGGGTCAGAGAACAGGCAGCCACTAGATACAAAGGCTAGAAAATGGTGGCACTCACACCTTTAATCCTAGCATTCCAGAGATAGAAATCCCTCTGGATCTCTGTGAGTTCAAGGCCACATTGGAAATAGCCAAGCATAGTGACACACGCCTTTAATCCCAGAAAGCCAGCCTTTAATCCCAGGGAGTGGTGGTAGAAAGCAGAAAGATATATAAGGCGTGAGGACTAGAAACTAGAAGCATTTGGCTGGTTAAGATTTTGGCTGGTTAAGCATTCAGGCTTTTGAGCAGTAATTCAGCTGAGATCCATTCTGGATGAGGACTCAGAGGCCTCCAGTCTGAGGAGACAAGACCAGCTGAGGATCCGCGAGGTGAGATAGCTGTGGCTTGTTCTGTCTCTCTGATCTACCAGCATGGACCCCAATAACTCGCCTCAGGTTTGATTTTATTAATAAGAACTTTTTTTTTTTTTTTTTTTTTTTTTTTTTTTTTTTTTTTTTTGGTTTTTCGAGACAGGGTTTCTCTGCATAGCTTTGCGCCTTTCCTGGAGCTCACTTGGTAGCCCAGGCTGGCCTCAAACTCACAGAGATCCGCCTGGCTCTGCCTCCCGAGTGCTGGGATTAAAGGCGTGCGCCACCACCGCCCGGCATTAATAAGAACTTTTAAGATTCCTGCTACACTCATGATCCCAGTGGGTTTGTGCATCAAATAGAAGGATCCCAGGGTGCAACCCAGGCCAGAGTCAAGCAACTTTCTACAGTCCTCTCCTATGAACCAGCCAGTGACACTCTGGCTTGGACAGGGTGATGGAGATGAGGGACTGAGAAGGCGAAGTAGACTCCTGTGCTGTCTCCTATTCCCTCCTACTCCTGCCCAGAATCCTTCTAGAAGTGAGGCTCAAGAACAGAGGGACTTGAGGCTCACTTCTAGGCTACAGGCATAATGGACATGTCTTATGTTCAGTAGACAAGTGTTCATGGGAATCTCTCTCACATAAGGAATTTGCATGCTAACGTAGGACTCTGCACTGGTGATAGTGTGGTCATGTGATTTTTTGGAGTGGAGGCTTCCCTGTGTGCTTCAGGCTACTTAGCAGCCTCCCTGACTTCTAGCCACTCTATACAACACAGTGTGCATCATTTTTCATCATTGTGCAGAATCCCTTACATAATCAACTTAAGGAGGAAGGAATCATTCGGGATCATGATTTCAGACGTTTCATCCCACGGCCATTTCGCTCTGTTGCTTCTGCCCCTGTGCATGGTGGGGTACAAGTCTTGATGGGGTAATGTAGGGAGCACATGTGTGGCTTGCATCAAAATGAGCAGGAGGCAGAGGAAGGACACATAAGAGGAAGCCATTAGGAAATGCCCTCCAAAGCTATGCCCTCCTCCCCAGTGACATACTTCTCCCAATCAGGCCCATGTTGTACTTTTCACACCTCCAAATAATGCCATTTTATTATGACACCATCAAGGGGTCAATCCACTGACTAGGTCAGACCCTTATGACCAACTACTTCCCCAAAGCTCATGTGTTGACAGCCAAGGCCCCATACTACATGAGCCTGTGAGGACAGACCATGTTCAAGCCAGGTGCCTCTAGCAATGTTTGGTGGTGTCTCTCAAATCTATTTTTTTTATGTGCCATAGGCAAAATGGTGGGAGGGAGTTGCATACAGTTGAAAAGTGTGCTAATGAAAAGACAGAATCTAAACAAATAAAATTTCATAATGTGTTAAAGGCAAGTGGGAAGGTAATAAGTAGTGGATTGATAGATGGATAGCCTCTATATGTAGCTTTCATCCATGTACTCAACTGAGGATTGAAAACATAGTTAAGCCTACAATGGTTGTATTTGTATTCAACATACAGATTCCTTTCTTGTCATTATTATTGATCAATATACTATGTCTTAATCTCTTTTCTATTGCTGTGATAAGAGGACACCAAGACCAAAGCAGTTTATAGAAGAAAGAGTTTCTTGGGGGCTTATAGTTTTGGAGGACTAGAGTCCAGGACAGTCATGATAGGGAGCATGGTGGCAGGCAGGAAGACATGGTACTGGTGTGGTACTCAGAGCTCACATCATGATCCACAAGCACTAGACAGAAAGGGCTAATGAAGAATGGCCTGAGCTTTTGAAACCTCAAAGCCCACCCCTAGGGACACATCTTCTCCAACAAGTCCACACCTCCTAATCCTTCTCAAACAGTTTCAACAAATGGAGACCAAGTATTCAGATATATAAATCTATGGTGTCCATTCTCATTCACACCACCACACAGTATAACAATTATTTATTTGTTATCACCACTAACCTCAGGGATGATATAATATCTATGCAAAAAATTATGTGCAAACACTGAGTTATTTTGTCTATGAAATTTAAGCATCTGGGGATTCAGTTATCTATTGATGTCATGAAATGCATCCCCATGGACTCTTGGGGTGACTCCATTCAGAGTCTTAACTGAAGAGATTTTGGCTGTGGTCTCTGGCAAAGTGTTCTCATCAGCAAATGACTTAGAGAACTGCTGCACGTGAAACACATAAGAAAGCCACAGCACCTGCCGCAAGATACAAGATCCTAGCCTGCTGAATGCCAAGAACATTGGCTCACTGCAGCATCTCTGAGTACCACAGGAACATGTGGTTCAGGCCATAGGGAAACCCCCAGTGGCAAAGTCAACTGCACTTGGGAAAAAGCCAAAGTGTTATTCATGTATCATTTCTCTGGGCCTCTGCCAAGGCTCTATACAATGCAGAAGTTGCTGAACACAAGAAGACTCTGCCTACAAATCAGATCAGGTCTCATGGGCTATGGGAAAAAAACCCCAGCCATTTGCTACGAAGAGAGATGGTAAGGAAGGAAAAAAATTTATTTCTGAACTCAGTTCTGTCTTTCACAATCATTTTCCTTATCACCTTATAGTGGGATATATACATGCATGTATATATGTATGGAGTAAATATATATGTAAACGTGCACAGTTGTGTATGTACTACATAATGGTGTTTCTATCAAGAACAAACTGCACATGGCATAGTGGTCCTATATGGTTACATCACCTCATGACTTCACTGGCATTTGATGTGAATATATCCTATGTATTCATATGAAGAGGAAGTCACCTAACTATACATTTCTCAGCTTGTATCCAGCACTAAGTGAATGACTGTGTATTTACATGTGGATATAAGTAAGGAAAACCCCTTGGTTGGAGCAATTGTAGATATGAACAGAACTGGCCGTCTTCTAGAGGAAGACAGGGAAATGCAGAGGTGCTCAGACCTGACTCTAGGTCCTCCTTGTATGGCCCTGCACTTGCTTCCTTCCTCTGAAGATACCCTAAGCTAATTATCCCTGAGTAGCTGATGAAGAGTGATATTCTGTTTGTCTCAGCTCCTTTAAAAGCCCATCCTTAAAACAAGGAATGAGTTCCTAAAATTAATGATGAGAGAGTTTGTGTCTGGGGTCTCGTTTCACCATGTGACAAATCCTAGCAATATCTCTAGGACACAGACCAGTGGGCCACTCTTCCCCTATGAGGCCAGTCTTTGTAACTCAGTGATGCTGAGCTTCACTTGAGCTAACTTTAATGATGTATTGAGAGATGCAGAGCAAGCTTATGACCCTGACATGAGGAAGTGTGGTTGCTCATCACGAGTGGCAGCACCAGCTGCTATCCCTTTGTCTTTTTATTTGGGGACCATTTGGCCTTTTATTGTATCTGCCCTTCCCAAGTCTACCCCCTCCTCTCTCATGGTCTCTCTTTCTTTCTAAGTCTCTCCCATCTCCCTTCCAGAGTTTATTCAGTTGCTATTTGTGATCCAACTTTCCCTGGCTTCACAACTCCCAGGTCAGGACAGCCAGCTGCGCTGAGTCTCTCACATTTTGAAAAGAAATGGACTGACTGGCCCAACTTAGGTCAATCCAATCACCTTTGGCAATACTGCAGGAATAAAGAAAGTTGTTCAGACCAGAGCTTTCATCAGGACTGTTAGGAGTGTCATGAAGAAAGGGACAGCACAAACTGCCCAAATCCTTACTGTCTTACAAGCCAGCAAGCACCCCCACCACCTCAGTACAGGAGCTGAAAATCTGTTTCAGGCAAAACTGGGTCATTCACTAAACATGAGCCAGCAATGTACCCAGGCCTCCACAGAATGTTTCTCCCACTGCTCTGCATCTTACCTGGGAAAATGTCCCAGGTAAACTAATGCAGATCCCTGAAAGTGAAAGTGGCCAGAGGGGAGGATGCAGAGGAAGCAGAATGGGCTCATTCAACTGAAGGAAGTGCAAGACAACAACCGCGGAGTGTCTGTCTTAGGGTTTCTATTGCTGTGAAGAGACACCATGACCATGGCAGCTCTTACAAATGAAAACATTAATTGGGGCTGGCTTACAGTTCAGAGCTTAGTCCATTGTCATCATGGTGGGAGGTATGGTGACACATAAGCCTACATGGTGCTGGAGAAGTAGCTGCGAGTTCTACATTTGGATTATCAGGCAGCAGAAAAAGAGTGTGAGCCACACTGGGTCTGGCTTGAGCATCTGAAACCTCAAAGCCCACACCCAGTGACATGCTTCCTCTGAAAATGCCACACCTATTCCAAAAAGGCCACACCTCCAATAAGACCACTCCCTATGAGTCTATGGGGGGGGTATCTTCATTCAGACCACCATAGTGTCTACGGAGAAGCTATCTCTGCACCTCTAACCTAGACTTTGATGAATGAGAACTGAGCTTCCTTCAGGAGTGGCAGGCCACCAGGGCAGGCATCATCTAGCATCCCTGGTTCTCTTGGCTTGCCTTGCTCTAAGCACTGTGGAAAGAGACAACTGCCTCTGTACACTGACGGCAGCCACTGGAGCCTCTTCCCCCAGACACCCTACCTCTCCCAGAGCACACCTGGCTGCATGAGCTCCCGTCATACTTCTCTACCCCAGATAATGTCCACACTGCAGAGGGACTGGAGTGAAATAAAGACAGGAAACACTCAGCAGGAAACTGAATGCAAACGTTGTGAAACATGAGCCATAATTCTCATCACTCTGTGACCATGTCAGACTGAAATTTACAGCATAATAAAAATACGAAGAGCTTATGTGGCTGACCTTGACCGTGGCATAATAGAAACTTGTAATAATAGAGTGTGGGTGCCATAGCATATGCGTGCATGTATACACAGTATGCATTCTTGTAGAAGTGACATTGTGGTATGATTAAGCAACCCTCTGACATTCTTCTTGGGCTCACTTAGGGTTGAAACTTCCAGAACAGCACTTGAGCTACTCCATACTCAGTCTGCAGTTATCTAAGACTCCTGAATCCTAGATTTCTCTCTTCCCTCTCAGCTCTGACCTGGCCATCATGAAGTGACCATGCCATATTCCCCTGTCAGCATTCTGTTTTGTTTTTCCGCTTTTCAGGCACGTATAGATTTCAGGTGTGATTTTAAAGCCATTTATAACAGAGGCACAGCAGACCACACACTCAGGAGTAAGATTGCATGAAACACTGGGAAATGCTAGGAAAGTACATCAACAGACACCGCCTTTGTCTCGCCATCTGCTAAAGACGGTCATGAGGGAGTTTATTTATTCCCCAGAGTCAGAGTCTTGCAGGGAGAAGCTAATGGAAGGCAAGTATTGTGATGTCCCTACTACAGTCTCCATCTAGTGACCAAAACCCTCAGTGGCTTCTCATTAGTCTTTTGGAATAGAGAAAAAGAGTTGTTGACTTCAGCTACCAGTGAAACAACTTCATATTCACCAAGCCTCCCTCCACCACAATGTACCCCAATGTAGAAGCCTCATGGTCTTCCTCCAACTCTGACGTGCTCTACTGTGTCCACTGCCTTCCCCCCACCATTATTCCCCTTCCATTGTATTATTCCTTCATTCCATAGTGCTGCTTTCTCAGAGGTCAGATCATTGATGACTGTTTCTTTGGAGCCTTCCCTACAGTCAGGTCAGAGTGCTAGTTCCTGCCCTTGACTCTCACAGTTGGGATTTTCACTCAAATTATATGATCAGATGACACTAGAGAAGTGACCAGAGTGTATGAACTATCTCTTTCTTGTTCTCATGTCCCAAGTGACCGGAATGCCTGGGGCAGGGTGGCTTCCATGAAGGAGGATCAGACTATGGTTCCTACAGAGAAGGTGCTGACAAGCTCTAGATCAGTAGTAATGCAGGAGACACAAAGGGGAGCTGTGCATGTAACCTTATATCTTCTAGTAAACACATTTAAAAAACACATGAAAAAAGGGAAATTCATTTTAGCCATAGGACTTAAATAATTTTGTCTATGGCTATATCTCCACAATATTATCATTTCAGCATGCAGTCGATATAAAACAAAGATTAGTGAGGCCTTTCCTTCTTTTGTTCATATGAACTGGAAGGCTCTGAAGTCTGATGTGACAGCGCTTCTCAGTTCTGACATTTCAGATGCTCAGCAGCCACGGGAATGAATGGCATTTCCCCCAACACACACACACACACACACACACACACACACACACACACACACACACACACACACACCAGGGGTAGAGGACCTCTGGAGGGTGGGTAGCCTTCTCCAAGTGGGATACACCTTCAGATGTTTTGGAGGAGTGACCAACCAGGACCCTGGACCGAAGCTAGGCAGTCTAGTGATTTTGTAGACCTGTGATGCTTTCGCAGTTTTGAATGATTAGAGGGATTCTATTTTAATGCCTGCTTCAGATACGTGGAAATGAAATTTTACTGTGTCTTAAAAAATTTCATGAAAAAAGTATGAAAATGAGGAAACAGAGCCATCAGGCTGGCTCAGTGGGTAGGGAACCTGCTGCCCAGGCTGCCAGCCCGAGACTGGTCTCCAGACCCAGAAGGCAAAAAAGAACTGACCCTTGCAAGTTGTTTTCTGACCACCATACATGTGCCATAACACACACCCTTGATTAATTAGTTAATTGAGAATAAACAGTAAAGGATATTCTTAAACTAAAAATATTTTAAATTGTACTTCAGAAAAGCAGAGGCAACTGGGCATCCTGTATATTTTAAAGTTGATTATGTAGTGTGTGTGTGTGTGTGTGTGTGTGTGTGTGTGTGTGTGTGTGTGTGTGTGTGACACATGTAATCATGGGACAGCTTGCAGGCATTCTTTCCTTCCACTATGTGGGTGTCAGAATGGAACCCAGGCCTGGAGCTCAGTGACAAGGGCCTTTACCAGCATCCTGTATTCTTATTGGCAAATCCGGCCACCCTATTTAGATTAAAGTACAATCATTTACTCACAGTAAAAACCCATCAATATCTCATTAACATGGAAGAGTAAGGGATACAGATTAAAACAAAGTATTTCTACACTGCAAAT
Organism: Peromyscus maniculatus bairdii; assembly: GCF_049852395.1. Lineage (NCBI taxonomy): Eukaryota > Metazoa > Chordata > Mammalia > Rodentia > Cricetidae > Peromyscus > Peromyscus maniculatus. The sequence goes on along the minus strand of NC_134856.1, from coordinate 15,506,857 downwards.
CATCAGAGATCATTCTAGAAAACTTCACTTTAAATTTGAATTCAGTTGAAAGGAATTTGGAGTGACAAAGACTGATTAAATAGTTATTGGGGAAAATGACTTAAATTTTATAGTACTAATATTTAAGGAGTTGAAATCAATCAATCTTGGGTCGCAAAATCCCACACAAGTTGCTTTCCTGTTGTGCATTAAAACATTGAGAAACATTACAGGCACAGGGCTGCATGTGCATAAGTGATACTGTATTAATTTTAATGCTTTTCTTAGTAAATTTTGAACTCTTGAGATGGGAATCAGTATCCAAAAAAGGAAATCCAATTTGCAATATTTATTCAAGGAATAAAGGGGCCCATTTAAAAGAGGCTGGCTCTCAAATATCCTCCCAGAATAAATTGAACTAAAGCCAAAGGTCACCAACAAAAATTAGCTTTGGCTGCTTCAATTCACTGAAAGCTATCCATGTGCTTGCCTGGGTAGGCTGAAAAAAGTGCCTGTCTGGGTCGAACATGAACAGGCTTATGTAAGACACGGGTAGACTCCCCATTACCGCCTGGGCCCGGGGCTGTTAATATTTGATGCGCCCCTCATCATCTCTGTTTGTGTAATTTGTCAACGCCCAACAGGTCCTCTGCCAGCTATGCATTAAAACTATTTTCAAAATATGTCATTGTCAGCCCTTGGCACACTCATTACTTATTAAGATAAGAGGCCAGTGAGGCCGGCAGGAGGTGGCTTGCTTACTTAAACACACTTGACTCAGCTGCAGAGGAATCAGCAATCCAGAGCACAGATGCAGAGTCTTCAGGTCTCTGCCCCAGCCTGCACGGAGCAGGTAGAGAAACTGAGGCTCAGAGAGCAGAAAGGTTTAGCCAAGGTCACACAGGCTTTTAGCAGAGCTCAGGAAAGAGCCCGAGTTTCTTAGGTCCACCTTCCACACCTAATGACAGTCACTGCTCTCATCATAGCGTTCCCCTGTGCACACACATTCTAGAAGGAGCTCAGCTTCCAAGGTAGTTGGAAGACAGTATTTCTGGAGACAGTATTTCCTAGGTGTTAAGTCCATGATCTCATGCTACATGCTGCTTAGGGTGATACAAGGGGTTATATAAGCAAACTGTTTTTTTTTTTTTTAATTTATATGTGTATATGTGCACCCATACCCACACATGCCACAGCAAACATGTTGAGGTCAGAATAAATCTTTGAAGACTCAGTTCTTGTTTTCTGTCTTCGTGAGGCAGGGTCCCAATTGTTTCAGGTTCTGGGTGGCTCACTCTAGCCTACCTAGCTGACCTCCATCTCAGGGTAGGAGTATAATGATTGCAGATGTGAGCTAATGTATCCAACTTTTTATGTGGGTTCTTGGGATTGAACCCAGGTCTCTAAACTTGCATGGCTGGAGCTCTTACCCACTGGAACATCCCTCTGACCTAAATATTTGTTTTCAATGCATTATAAACCATATACCAAGGCTGTTGTGGTGGTTTAAACGAGGCTCTCTCCAAAAGCTCTGATATTTGAATACTTGCTACTCATATAGTGACAGAGTTTGGGGAGGTTTAGAAGGTACAACCTTGTTGGAGGAAGTATGTCATTGGAGGTCATTGAAGGTATAAAGCTTCATGCCACCTCCAGTTTGCTTTCTCTGCTTTATGCTTGTTGTTAGGGATGTATCTTTTAGCTCTGCTCTTACCATAATGTCCAATGCTTGAAACCATGCTTCCCCATGGACTCTTATCCCTCCAGAACCGTAACTCCAAATAGACTCTTCCTTCTATAAGTTGTCCTGGTGATGGTTTTCTCACAGCAATCTCAACACAAAAGTAACCAATACGGTTGTGATTGTAGAGAAAGAGTACCAAATCTGGAAATTTGAAAATGTTAATGCTTACATCAGAGCTGAATCATAAAGAGAGTTTAATTTAAAACCAATTTAAGCCAGCAATGATGGCACACACCTCTGGTCCCAGCACTCAGGAGGCAGATCTCTGACTTCTTCAAAGTCAGCCTGATCTACAGAGTGAGTTCCAGGACAGCCAGGGCAACACAGAGAAACCCTGTCTCTGAAAGACCAAAAACTAAAACCAAAACAACAACAACAAAAAACCCAAAACAATCAAACAAAAAAGTTAAATGTAGTTATTCCCTCACTCATATTTCCAATGCTTTATATGTATGTGACATTTTTATTATTCATACCTGTCAAAACACTCAAACCTCTCATGAAAGTACTGGAAAAACAGCAAAGTTGATATTGGCAAAATCAAAGCTCAGTAAATATTAATTAAAACTAACAAATGTGAGCTATTGTATAGCACTAAATGTATATGATAAAATGTGTATCAATGAGATACAACTCTATTATAGTATAACACCTAAGCAAATGTTATACTATGAAAACCAGAACTTGTTAGATTACATACTTGAGTGGTAAGTGTTTGGCTCCCGTGCCTTAGCCTCTGCCTTAACTCCCAAGGCCCTTGACCCTGAACACTTTTATCTGTTGCCCATGAGATAGCTTACTCTTAGGAAATACAAAACAATATATTCAGACTGCTCTGGCTCAATATGTTCACCACCACCACTGTCATGCATGCACATTGGAGGGCCAGGAGCTACTTCACCAGGTAATTAAAGACAATGCTAATGGAGGAAACTACAGACACAATTAGGGAGTTGGAAGAAGTATTCTAGGTCTAAAATGTCTGAAGTATAGAAGGCCAAGTTCCTTCTGTGTCAGGGCAGTGGCCACAAAGCCAAGTACCAGAACTATGGGTGTCTGGCAGTAGCATCCTGTAGAAGCAGCTCCAATAGCCTAACATTTCCTTTTTATAAACCTCAAAACCAAAAAAAAGGGGGGGGGGAGAAAGTTGGGTCTTTGCAGACTCTTTCTTCAGTAACAGATGCTTTGAAATTATATGAAGTTCAATGTCTCTGAACCCCCACTTCCCCTTGCCCAGAACTACACTTATACAATTCAAGCCTACATTGGGTGAACTAGACAGCAATGAGGAAGACTCCACCAGGGAAAAGACCTTGTCTATATGAGTTCTTATCATGCACGAAACTTAAAAGCACAGGTTAAGCATGCAGGACAGTGGGGTCAATAAATGGGTAACTGCTGCATGCTTCCTCATGCTTCTTTTAATCAGGTCACTAATGGTTAGTTAATGAATGAAACACACTAGTTCCCAAGGTTTGGGTCAGTTTCATTCACTCCATTAACACATATTAAATATCTGCTCTTGCCCAGCTAGAGTGTGTTGGAAATAACAAAGGCCATCAGCTTTTGTCTTCTGGACTTGTCGACTGATTCTTTCATGGTACTGTAGTTGGAAGTTTTCCTGTGTCCCAGCCAGCTGGCAGTCAGGACAAATCTCTCCCACTCGAGTCCCCCAAGTAAACACACAGAGGCTTATATTAATTATAACTGCTTAACCATTAGCTCAGGCTTATTACTGACTAGTTCTTACACTTAAATGAACCCATAATTCTTATTTATATTTGGCCAGATGGCTTGGTATTTTTCTCATTTTTGCCTTATCATCTTGCCTCCTCTGTGTCTGGCTGGTGACTCCTGACTCAACCTTCCTCTTCCCAGCATTCTCCTTGTCTGCTTGTCCCACCTATACTTCCTGCCTGGCTACTGGCTAATCAGCATTTTATTTATCAACCTGTCAGATCAGCACACATTCACAGCATACAGAACAACATTCCACAGCACTTCCCCTTTTCTGTCTAATCAAAAAGGAAGGTTTTAACTTTAACATAGTAAAATTGCATATGATAGAACAGTTACCAAGCTAGTATTATAGTTACAGTATCTAGTCTATTTGTATTTGGCAAAATTAAAGAAAATATTCTATCTATCCTATATTTGTGAGTCTAAAGTTTCATATCTAATTTATCTTTTATCATAACTAAGGAAGATTATAATTATAACTATCTAGTCTTCAACTACATTAAAGACCCCAGAAGGATATAATATTACCTAAGTAAACAGGAAATGCATTGTAAGCAACTTTTAAAACTCTGGAAATGACAGAGACAGCTGACTGCCTGGACAGTCATCCAAAGTTCCTCTGCAATGTTGGGACATCCATCTTCAGCCTACAGGACTAGAGTCTCTCAGTCACTTCTCTTTGTGTCCTGTAGAATATCTGGCAGTCTCTTCTGTGAAGCAGGAACTTGAAGGACCATCTTGCCTTATAAAGTTCAGTGGTCACCTCCTACGGGTCCTGTATGTCCAGTTTATACAATGATTGTCAATCAGTCGACACAAGGGCACCCCCCCTCAGTGGCTAACTTTTGCCACAAAGAAAGCAAACTCTCTATTGAGTTTCTTCAATGCCCATCATTCTCCTTGAAGTAATTGGTGCTGCCAGGAGCAGATATGTCTCATTGTCCAGAGAAGTCTAAGTTTTTAAAACATTTTAAATATCATATTCTGTAGGTCTTGGAAGTGTTTGAAAATTACCTACCTAATTGATTATATCTATGTATACGTAGAAAACTTAACTAACATGACAATAAGTTTGACTATCATAGATGACTAATTATTAATATGTATTTCTCAACTATACACTACAATTTCAAATGAGTTGCACAAACAAAATACTTCAAACAAGAGTAGAAATATAATACAGTATGAACATAACAAAATTAATCTAAATTTGTATCAATAAACTAAAACCCATAGCAAGGTAAAACATTTTTAAACAAATTGTTGCTCTTTAAAAGTAGGTTCAATAATCTACCCTTTCATCCTATCATATCTATATACTATCCCTCTTTTTTCTTTTAGAAAGATATTGACTATGACCAATAATAGTTTGTAATCAACAATCTAAATAAAGACGAACATCCATAATCCATTTTTTGGGAATGTGGGTGTAGTGTTCTAGGCTACTTTTTGCTGATGGGGTTGCTGGTAGTCTTACGGGGATCCTCAGAAAATTAAGAATTATGGTCAAGTCCTGACTGGAAGAGTCTGTGATGTTGTATTCTCTGAGCCAGTTGCCTTGAAGCTGTTCTGAATGTTGGATCATCTGGAGACCTCTTGGGGCGAGGGGGGGAGGGGGTCTTCCTTGATAAAACCATATTAACCTGGAAGCAATCCACAGGTTCTCATCTTCTGTGGAAACAAAAGCAGAACCTTTTTTCCAAAGCAACATACCCTGAGACATAAATTTTGAAATCACAATATCTTTAAAATATACATACTGATATAACTCAGGAGCTTTTACAATCAAATATCTCTCTGCAGTTAAAAATGCCAAAGCCAATATAATCCAGACTTTCTGTGTGATTTCCATCTTCATGTGGCTTACTTTTTATATTACTTTTACTATCTCTTTAAAGACTTTATTTTTAAAAAAACTATTTCTTTATATAACTATATATAGTCCTTTTCCTCTCTCTTCCAAGCCTACATACATTTTTACAGACACTGTAAACCATTTAGAGGTTTATTTAATCTGAATCTGTCTTTTGTGAATCTATTGCTTTAAATTGCAGCATGACTGGGACTTAAATGGCAGCTTTGGCTGCTGGCTCCACCCACCTCAGCTTCCCAACATGGCAGAACTACGTTTACCCCCAGCTCTGGGGGAACAATGCTCATCACTGACTCTGGGAAGTCTCTGGAAGTTTTTGCTTCCATCCAGCAAAAACCTTCTCTTTCTTTCCTTTTTTTTTTTTTTTTTTGTCTGTACTAGCAAAAGCTATATCCACCACCCACCATGCTGCGTGGCTTGCAGACACCACTGTGTACAGTAACAGGAATCTGACATGCTGCACTCAAGTCCATATGCTGTGAACCCACCATACTGTAGCTCAAGTCTGCATGCCACAGCATCTCTGTAGCTTGGCATCTCTATATCTTGAGCCACATGAGACATGAAGTAGAAAACTGTTTTTTGGCTTCATTATTGTGTGTTTAGAAGCCCTTTTTAAACTCTTTTAGGCCATATAGAAATTCGAGAGCCCCACATGGGTACACTAAATGTAGTCGGAAGATTTCCTGTATCCTGGCTAGCCAGCAGTCAAGACAAATCTCTCCCACTCACGTCCCCCAAGTAAATACACAGAGGTTTATATTAATTATAACTGCTTAACCATTAGCTCAGGCTTATTACTGACTAGTTCTTACACTTAAATGAACCCATAATTCTTATTTATATTTAGCCACGTGGCTTGGTAACTTTTCTCATTTTTGCCTTGTCATCCTGCCTCCTCTGTGTCTGGCTGGTGACTCCTGACTCAACCTTCCTCTTCCCAGAATTCTCCTTGTCTGTTTTTCCTGCCTATACTTCCTGCCTGGCTACTGGCCAATCAGTGTTTTATTTATCAACCAATCAGAGCAACACACATTCACAGCATACAGAATGACATTCCACAGCATGAAATCTTGCAGTTTGTTAAATGCTTTCTGATGGATCACTTCATAGAACTTATGCCTATAAGACAAGTCTGACCATGGACAGCAGTGGTGTTGAATGCCAAATAAATCAAGTTTCAGAACACTCAACTGGCAAATAATACAGGCAAGGTGAGGACTCTGGGCTTTGTGCTTCAAATCCCATCCTTTTCCTGCACACTAGTATTCTTCCATTAATCAACATGTGAAAATTCCTGCAGATAGGTTAACATGCACACTACTGCCCTGGGTCTGAGAGGGACATGAGATCAGCAGGTCTAATGGCCCCTGGCTATACAGTCAATACTCTTTCTATAGCCTGTGTTAGAGAATATTGAAGCTGGATGATACTCCCTCCCCTGGGATCCATAGACCCTGGGGTCTAGGGGAAGATCATTAAGTTTGGCTTTGATTATATTGGTGATAAAACCTACACAAACCTACTTACCAAGCTTGGCCATGCTTACGCGTCCACAGGGATCTTAATCCTTAGGATTTCTGCCTCTAGAAACAAAGATCACTATGATAACTTGACCTTTGCAGTTAGCTGACTTCAAGTCAGGAGGTAGTATTATCAAACTCAAAATATTTCACTGTGATACAACCCTTTATCACAGTGGTTCTCAACCTTCCTAATGCTGCAACCCTTTAATACATTTCCTCATGGTGTGGTACCCCCACAACCATAAAATTATTTTTGTTGTTACTTATTTTTTAAATCTTATTTATTTATTTCATTTTAAATACCAACCACAGATTCCCCCTTCCCTCCTCCCCAGCAGCCTTCCCCCTCCCCCAAACCCAGTCCCTATTCCCTCCTTCGAAAAGGTAAGGCCTTCCATGGGGAGTCAGAAGAGCCTATACATTCAATTGAGGCAGGTCCAAGTCCCTTCCCCTGAATCAAGGCTGTGCAAGGTGTCCCACCATAGGTAGTGGGCTCCAAAAGGCCCAGCTTATGCACCAGGGATGGATCCTGATCCTACTGCCAGGGGGGCCCTTAAGCAGATAAAGCTACACAACTGTCTTGATTAGGCAGAGGGCCTAGTCCAGTCCCATGGAGGCTCCATAGCTGTTGGTCTAAAGTTCATGAGTTCCCACTAGTTTGGTTTGGTTGTCTCTGTAGGTTTCCCCATCATGATCTTGAAGCCCCTTGCTCATAGAATCCCTCTTCTCTCTCTTCAACAGGACTTCTGGAGCTCAGCCTGGTGCTTGGCTGTGGATCTCTGCACCTGCTTCCATCAGTTACTGGATGAAGGCTCAGAACAATCATTGCTATTTCTTAGCTATAATTTTGTAACTATTATGTATCATGGTGTAAATATCTGATATGCAGGATATCTGATATATGACCCCTGTGAAAGGATTGTTCAACCCCCAGAGGGGTCACAACCCACAGGTCGAGAACCACTGCTTTGTTAGCTATGGCTGAGAGAGGTCCATTGAGAAGCATTTGAACAGAGGAAAAATCTGTAATGAGATGAGGTCTGTTCATTCCTCAAGAAGGCCAGCTGGCACAAGCTGCTGGTGTTTAACCCATTTTAGACCACCCCTAAGGTGTGCATGGCATCAGACAAATGTATTCTCAGGGTCTCCATAAAATTCACTGGATTTTTTTAATGCTCTATAAATTTCAAAGGCTCCTGTCAAATATGCATGGTTTTTGCTTTCAAGAGTTTCAGTTAATCACCACTCAAAATATATAAAAAGAAAATTTCAAAAATAAACATAACTTTTAGACAGCTTTGTGTTACAACATATTGTACTTTATAGTCACCCTGGTTTGTTATTGTGATGGGGAAATCATAGTACTGTAGGAGAGCCCAGTGCTATCGCTGTTTCAAGTGCCCACTGGACTGTATCAGCTGTGAGTTAGGGGAACACCACCACAGTGGCTCATTCATGAAGATCCCTAACAACCCGCAGGAAAGGGATGCATAATGACTGTGCATGTGGGCATCCTCAGCAGTGACGGGGAAACTGTCTTCTTTAGTCATGATCTTCCCCAATCAGAAGCTCTCTATGGACCTTGAGCACAGATGAATTGTTTCTGGTTCATTTCAAACCTCTGCTTCAAGGACAAGGTCACAACACAAGGTCATTGCTCCTAGGGCAGTGGTCCCTTCCCTTGCTGGCTGAACTGAAAGAATATGGGTCTCTGCCTGGCTGTTAACACAGCCTGTAACATTGCTCGTGAGGTTGCACTACCCATGTGCCCCCCATGAATGCTGGCTTCCTGCAAGTCTCTGCACTCGAGGTTAACAGCTCCACCAATGTTAGTCTTACCTAAGTCCTCAGAAAGCCTGTTGTGGCTGCTGCTCTCACCTTGGAACCTTTCCTGTTCTCAGTTTTATAGGTAAAGAGCAGAACAACACACTTTGCCCTCACATCTTCTTGGGAACTTCACAGGTCGCCATTGTGAGCAATTTTAATGCTGACTGCATCTACCTGGTCTTCCACCACAACCTCATGTGCATCAGCTGACTTTGTAGGTAGAGATGGAAGAGGTATTTGTAATCATGATTCTGGTTTGAATTCAAGGGACTGCATCTGGTAAGGGTCTTCTTGTTGACAGAGTTCTAAGGGGGTGCCGGAGACAGGATGGTGAGGATTTTGGGGTGCTACTACATCGTGTTTAGATCATGGTAGAAGGTGGATGTCTGTGGCTAGAACAAGGACAATGAGAAGTCACTTCATCACAAAGCATGGCTGCTTCTTTTCTGAGGCTGCTTCAGAATGGCCTACGGGAGCATATCGTGCAACACCCATCTGCAGCAAAGGAGAAGGCCACAGAAGGACCCTGAGTTTAGCAAAAGTCAACTGAAACCTTGATGGAACTTGATGGGTGACCAACCCAGGTGCGAGAGTTGGAGGCTGCCTCCCTAAGTAGCTGTGGACCCAAGGTCCACTTCAATGGTAGCATGGATAGAAAATCTGGGGGTGGCTTACATGGACCACTAAGTTCAGGAGCTTCAGTGGAGACAAGGTAGCTAGAGCTACATCTTCTGCTTGACGTGAATGCTACCCCATAGCATGGTGTTGCTGCAGCCTGTAGGATCTTATGCTATCTGATGATTCCAAAGATCACACCCATAATGGGAGTAATCAATTTTTTTCATGGCTACTCTCCTGGAAAGAGAGCTATTGACTGAATCTACATGGAGGCCTTAGTAAAGAGAAGATGGGAGAAGTCTCTGAAGGAGAGAGGCCTGGATTGAGCCCATGTGACTCCTGACCCATCTTATGTGTAGTGCCAGGCTAGGCCTGGGTCAGAGGTACTTAAAATGTTTCTGGAATGATACTCAAAGCAAAGAGTTTATGGAAGGCAGGGTTCTTCCTCATCTCTGAGGGACATGTGACATTGAGAACTTAGAGGTGAAGGCTAACCTCTGAGCTTCTCCTGAATCCAGGGAAAGAAGGTCTGAGAGTCATTGAGAGATGGAGGAAGCTGTCTGCTCTGAAAGCTTATGATCTCTTAACAGCAAAGGTCTTAGTGGCTGTGGATGTGTCTTTCCACGACTGCCCACTGGGTCATGTAGGGCTCTAGGAAGTGGTGCATGGACTGATCAGGAAGGGGCATTAGCTGAACATCCCAGGTAACTAATGCTACCCTGGGGCTGGGCAACACTGAATTCAGAATAAGCCCAAGTGAGCTCATTCATGGTGGTGACCTAGATTCAGAGTAGACTCTGCCCTTGAGCATGGTGGTCTAACTGCTTTTAAGTGACATCTTATGGAGTAGGAGATGGCCTTTCATCTTGTAGGAACCATAAAGTCAGGTGGAGGTGATGTGGGGGAGATAAAAAGTAAGCAATGATATCAGTGCTTATGGACTAATGAAGTGATGGAGGAGGACAGAGCACCTTTGTTCAGGAGGTAGTGTTTATTATTGAACCCTTATGGAGCACTATGTCAAGCACTTTATATAATTTCATTCATGCAATTCTCCCAGTACACCTTACGCCGCCGCCATTAGCCTTGTTTCATAGATAAGAAGACAACTAGGGATGGATATTTAAGTTACTTCCCCATGGTTAGAACATGGCTTACTTCTTCCATATTGTTTTATTGTTTAAGTCCACTGTTGCTTTTGTGTTTGTATTTTTTATAAAACCAACAAAATGGGCTGCTCCATCTCTCTCATTCTGGGAAGGTTATGCTGCCTCTACAAGGGAGCGATTATCCGTACAGCTCCTACGAAGTTCACTAGCTCAGGATCAGTTTGAGTATCAGCCAGAATAGACTGAGGAGCAGATTCTCTGAATTGTCACTGAGACATGGCAAAGAATCCTACCCCTAAATATGGGAAATTTCCACACCTCTTCTCCAGCTTTTTCTTCCATAACCTCTCCTAAAAGAGCAGTTGCCTTCACTTTCTTGTCTGTATCCTTCCAAAATCCCAGCTCCCCTTTTTTCCCTCCTCCTATTTCTGTTTCCATCCTTCCTTCCCTTACATACTCTCTCTTCCTACTCTTAACACATTCTCAAGACAGCCTAGCTTGGTTCATTTCTATAGTCCTCTGCTTTGCCTACAATGGAAACATCACGAGAAGTGATAAGAGGGTCAGGTGCTAGGAAGCTAAGACAGACACTCCCACAGGCGGGGCGGGGCAGCGGTGGGGGCAGGACACTTGGCTGAATTTTAAAGTCCTTGTATGGATGCTGCATTTGGCTACGGTGGAAGGGTGGAAGTCGGGTGAGATTACATGGGCATATAGCACTCCTGGTATAAGTCTGAGAGCTTGTTAGGCTAACCAGGAAATTTATCCTTAGAGCACAGAATGAGGAGCGGTGCAGATTAGCGGCTGGACTGTAGGCTCTCACGAGTGAATAGGAATCAGAAGCTCTCAGGGAAAGAACAGATTTTGCAGAGACAAATGTTTACCAGGAGAACACAGGAGAGTTTAGAAAGTTTGTGATGATTATCACTGACCCACTTGAGTGGTCTGTCCATAAACTTTGCATTCACATACTCCCCAAGACATGGGTTTTGGGTCCTATTTGTACATTCTCCCAGGAGCACATTCTCCAGACAGGAAATTCTCCGTGTTTCCCAGACGTGGTGGTTGCTTTTAGTCAGGTAAGGGAGCCAAGAAGGATGTCTTCTGCTGTGTTGGTTTTCGGGTATCTTTAGTTTAATAAAATCCTATGTCAGCTCAGCAATCTGAGTGGGTCCCAACAGCTACATCAAGAAGCAAGAGAAAAGCTATGTTAACCGTTTTAAAAGAAACGTTAGCTTTGTGATAGCACAAGGGTACAGGGAATGCCAAGATCATGATTCTGGTTCTCAGGGTACCATGCGAGGGAGGAGAGACAGCTGTTTTCACTGGTTGTTTATCATCATCACCACCATCACCATGGCTGCCGCTGCTGCCGCCACTACCACTGCCATCCGCCACCACCATCCATCATCCTCATCTAGCAATTTCAGCTTATAGTCTTAAATTGCCCTCAGATCAACCTGACTGCATTAAAGCTCCTGATTGTATCTGTTGCTTTCTGTCTGAGCCAACTGCTGCCCAGATTAAATGCTAACCATGTTGTTGCAGAGTAGGTCAATCACTGAAGAGATCAATGACTCTGATTAGATCCTCCATTGATTGGTTTTTATCAACCACTGTGGAGACCAATGGTTGTTTAGATGAGTCACTGATCAGGAAAAGGTGTGGATTAGACCAAACCACAGATGTGATCAAACACTGATGAGGTTAGGCCTAATGCAATGAAACTATCAGCTGGATTATGTGGCATCTTGGATTCACACTTAATTAAGCCAACCAGGACTAGATCTGGACAATGATTGGCTCAACCACTGATCAGTACAGAAAGTTTCTGATTGAATTGAAGCCGGTGATTATCTTGGCCACTGATGGACAGTTGGATGGCCAGTTCCTAGGATAAGATCTGGACCTTAAGCTTCATGGTCCTCCCTAGCTGCTCACACCCCATCTCTGCATGTTGCCGGCATCAGCTAAGAGCAGGAGGCATCTCTCAGTTTTGTGGTGGTTGACATTGAGATCCCTTTCACACTAGAAGGAAATTCTGTATAAAATCATGACTATGAAAGAAGGAATGGGATGTTTTAATTGGGCCTAGAGTGAAACTGCCTCTGAAGAATGAAAATCAGGATGCATGGAATCTAAGATAATACTGAAACACAGTCAGCATTGCATGGATGTGATGTTAGAGTTGTCTTAACAGCACGTTTCCCATTACATTCTGCATCCCCACCAGGGAGCACTATGGATTTGGCAGGCATCAGTTTGCATGAATCTCTGTCATTAGCAGAGTATACTATGTCCTTTATTCTGGTAAATTCTGTTTTCTTCAATGTCAAAGCTGAGATCTTCACAATAAGGCTTGCCCCTTTGCCCCACAATGTCCTGCTGTCATTACAGAGGGAAAAAAAATTCAAATTTGTGATGGGAATTGTCAACTCTGGCACTAACACCTGACTGTATAGAGCATGCCCCTCCAGTGAGTGGCCTTTGGAGTGTCATGGCTGCAATAAGAATGCCCACATCCAATGGAGCATTTCAGAAAGCTCCTATCCTCCAGACTCAAGCTTTTTGTAATGCCTCAACCTGTTGAAAGTTTCAAGAAAAAAATCACAAGGGCAAATGATTTGGACTATGGAGTGGACAGGTACAACACAGTGATGCTATTAGACAGGTCCAGATTACATCGTTAAATAAATCCTGCCTCAGGATGATGTAGAAGGGTGGCTGCTCTCTCTAACTCATGTTCTTAACACGGGCCTTCATGAAATGAGTCTCTATAAAATGATAGATTGGATGAGTAAGATTGCAGACCAAAGATGCTGCCTACTGGATAAGAGATAAACAGTTTGCCTCTCCTGTTTATCCTCTAGGTTTTACAGTCCTTCATTCCTGGCAGCATCTGGCAAGCTCTCTTATTAGCTTAAGAGGAGTAATTTTAATAAACAAGTAAATATTGTCCTATCTTTCCAGGCTGTTTGCCTAAAATCTGGATTCATTGATTGGCACTCACACTTCAGTGGGAGGCGGAGAGTGCTGTAATCTTCATGTAATCGGCTTTATGAAATTTAAGAAAAATAGCTGGGCTGCCGCAGAGTCAGTTTAGGACAGATCATTATAAAATTCCATTATCACCGCTACAAGTTGGACTATTTGTCATCACAGAGGAGATGACAAGCTCAGAAATACTACATCTGTTATTATCAGATGATAAATGATATTCCATTAGAACTGCTATACATCACAGGCAAAGCTGCGAGGAAGATATCAAACCTATCAGGACTTGACTTATAATTTAATTTTCAAAAGCTGTCAACTAAAATTCCAAAGGCTAAGCATTTTCATTTTTAAAGTTCATCTTATTTATTTTCCTCATCTGTTAGTCTAATTTTGGTGATATGGCAAAAATAACTGATTATGGGCAATGTATAATTCTCGTCTTTTGATTAGGTAATATATCAGGTGTCACTTAGGTATTAAAAATTAAATGACAGATAATAAAACAAGAGAGTCCCATAAAGACACCTTATTTTGATTTACTCACGTGTTAAAATAAAACAGAAATGGACAGGTCAATATTTGTTAAAGACACACACACCGCAGAAAAGCCTGTTTCCCCATTATTAGGTGGTCTTCCATGGTGCATGTAGGGGGTGCTTCCTGTTGGTGTTTATAAAGTCTTTTTGCTGCTATACAACTATGTTTTATTTCAGTTCCATGGAATCATAACCACAGGCTCCTCCCTTCATGTCTTTGCCTTGCTATCATGGTCTTCAATGACATTAAGCCCCGGATGCTGGCTCAGGCAGGCACAACTCCACCCCTCTCTGCTGATACAAACTGGAAGGCAGAGTCCTTCAACTGTGCGAACTCTGTGTCCCCCACAGGCTTTCGGACATATTTGAAAGGTTAATGGGTCTCCAGATGGTATCCTATGGATAGAA
>NC_134856.1:15355000-15487500 GCF_049852395.1 Peromyscus maniculatus bairdii | reverse complement strand
GCTCCCACTCTGGTGGCCGATATCAAGCAGACATTCCAGGTTTTGTTCCAGCTCTGACATGCTTTAGAAACTGTGACATCCTTTTCTTTTTCTTTTTTTCTTTTTTCTTTTCTTTTTTTTCTTTTTTTTTTTTACCAGACTGTAACAAGCTCTCACTGTTATGTTCTCAAGGAAAATGTTTCTTATCTTGGAGACATGGTTTGAAACTGTACCAACCAAGGACATTGAATGAGATGGCCTAGCATCCTCCTGGAATGACATTCTGTGACTTTATAGATTCATCATTTGGAGCTGGAGGAAAGCTTAGGAGTCTATCACTTTAGCTAAAACAGTTTGGAAATTCTCCATCAAAAATATACTTCTGCCAACCATTCTTGGTTAATAACACCAGATTCATATTTTCATATTTTGGTAGAAAACAAGGATTCTAGGAAGTTGAACATGTTCAGAGAAATTTTAGAAAGGAGGCAAAGGCTAGCCTGGGCTAAAGAGTTGGGCTAGCCCTGAGAAACAAAGGATGAGGCAGGACATTCCATAGCCAGTCCCCCAAGGCTCAGAGTCCTTCAAAGACACCCAACAAGAAGTGAATAGAAAAGGGATATCCCCAAGGCTTTTCCTGGCCACATATTCACAATTACAGGTAGACAACATCTTTAACAACCATTTCTTCCTTGTCTGAGTTCTGTCATCTGGAACCATTATTGCTTATCTTCAAGGCTAACTATTTTCCCAGGTCTCTTTTCCCTAGTTGGATTATAAGGTGCTTATGGGCAGTTTCTGTTGTCTGTAATTACTGGGTGTGTTGCTGAAGGGAAATCTGGGGTGCGAGGGTCTGGAAGAAGACATGATGGTGCAGTGGACTCTCTGGGTCAGCTAATCTGCTTCACCTCAACAAGGCCATTCCATGATCACATGACAACTGAGCACCCAACTTTCTGATTTGATCTAGGCCACAGAAAGAGTAGGGGTTCATATACAAATGTCTGCCCTCCTCAGGATTCCACCCAGGACCTGTCTGGAAACTGACACAAAGAAGTTTCTATACACACCAGGCATTCTGTAGGTCATGTTGGGCCCGAACTCAGGGCCAGCTGGGAATGTCAATATTAACACAAGGCCACAGATAGTGCTCCCAGTGAATTAAAGGAGATGGCAAAAGGTACCCTACAACTTCCCAACCCCCTTGGTTCCCTTGGATTTCCTGAAGGGCTTCCCATGGGCTGGGACCCACTTTTCTCTAGCAGGGACTTGCCAAGGACATACCCTCACTTAGCTTTCTCTTCCCTAGCATGAACCTTTATGCCTTCATGGTGCTGCCATGAATCTTCCTCAAAGTTCCCAAGACCCAAATCTGTATCTAAGGAGCTACCTTTAGAATAGTAGCAGCTCCATGTACTCATTCAAATCTATGTTCACTATTGTGGTAGTTTGGATGAAATGGCTCCCACAGGCTCATATGGAGTGGCACAATTAGGAGGTATGATCTTGTTGGAGTTGGTGTGGCCTTGTTGGAGGAAGTGTATCACTGGGGGTGGGCTTTGGGGTTTCGAGTGTTCAGGTTACTCTCTCTTCCTGTTGTCTCCCAATCCACATGTAGAACTCTCAGCTACTTCTCCAGCACCGTGTCTGCATATGTGCCACCATACTTCCCACCATGATGACAATGGACTAAACCTCTGAAACTGTGAGCAAGCTCCAGTTAAATGCCTTCCTTTATAAGAGTTGCAGATGCCATGGCGCTTCTTCACAGCAATAGAAACCCTAGCTAAGACAACCATCTTGGTCCTTCTGGGCACAGCTACATGACTAGGTCTCCCTCCATGGAACTTACATGAGAAAATAGCCACAGGACCCTAGTGGAAGTGGCTGTGAAAAGCATAGCCCTGGGCACCATGTTCAACCCTCCCACGCCATCCCATGCATTCATCTCTGTCTTCTTTTTCAAATTTGATTTTAAATATTTACAGCATCATATATCTTCCCCACCAGATATTACTAATGAACTGTTATTGTCTGCAAAACCTACCAGATGAGTGATGGCCAACTTAAAAAGTGCATCAATGTTTTATTCGTAAAATAGAAGCTGGAAGCAGAAAGTGATTACGCGTTTTTAGGCCTTTCATCTTTATTATTATTGATCTCTTAGCAGAAGGGAGGTACTCTGGCAATTAGAAAATAAAACGGAACTGAGGAATCCACATGGCACTAGCAAAAATGCATAAATATGCACATGTTTACCTAGGTCTAATCAACAATAGGGAAAATTTCAAGAAACTGTGCCATTTCAAACTGCTGCAAAGTTAAGATTAAAAGTGAATCATCAAGTGCCCATTCTGAGAGTAGATGGTTCCCCAATCAAGACTTGACAGCCCCTCCATAAGTCCCCCTGGTTCATTGTGAATCAAGGTTGAGAAGAATCGCTAGATGCCCTAGTGGATGTCAACATTAGCATCTCAGAGCTGACTTGCTTCACATCCACGTCTTCCCTGGCTTTCTTCTCTTATTGTTTGTTCAGGACTCTTAGCCCCTGCGAGAGGCTCCCGTTCTGATTCTGGCATGCAGGGCAGGTAACTAATGGCAACAGGATCCAGTTGCCATACCAATTAGAGTATAAAGCTCAGGGGGCCTTCTTGGCTGTGAGACCTGTTGCATACCAGCTATTCTCTCTGCACCTCAGTGTCTTTAACTTTTAGGTGAAAAACAGGATACCTAACCTGAGGTAGACAATACACTTTACTGAACTGGGTACCTTAAAATTCCTCAGTGTTGGTATCTATTGATTGCTCAGCAGAGTATGTAAGGACTCCCTCTCTGTTACAGGAGGATGTGCATGTTTATTTAATTGCTTGTTTTATGCTGGTGACAGAGCATGGCATTCCACCACTGAGCTATTCCCCCAGCCCAGAGACTGACTCTTTGAATGTTTGGTCCTTGCCCAGTGAACTTCCTGATTCTTAGTATCCCAGACTGGCTGAGATCAGGAAATTCAAGTGAATTAGGGTCTTACCTGTGAATGTCAAGTTCTTACCCCAACAATTCTCTTCTGGGGTGAAGGAGAGTGAATCAGATGCCACACCCATCACCCAGCCTCCTTAGAGTGGAGCCCAGCACAACCTCTTCAGACTCTCCTCTCCTAGGCTGGAATTGGGAGGGTGGAGGCTGTAATGTGAAACCAAAACAGAGAGAGAATGGCAGACTTGGAGTTGGGCACTGGGTTCCTCCCACACCCATCATCAGGGTTCTTCAGGACACTACAGCCCAAAAGCCTTAAGAGTGTGGAGCGGGCATCATCCGCAAGCCCTGGCCCAGAAACTCGGCCTTACCTCCCTTACTGTCATGGCTTAGAAAACGGCTTCAGCTTCAGTTTTCCTGTTTGCAAACCAAGTGCGTTAAGGCATTTTTCAGAGCTCAGCGATCTAAGTGCCTGGCAAGTGTTCTGCACAGAACCAGCTGCACAGAGAGCCCTGAGAAAATGCTGTTGCTTATCGCTTCTTCGATCTTGGTCTTGTTCCTTTAATAGGATGATTCATCCTTGCTCTGGTTCCCAGGCCTGAGATGAAACCTTCCAGAGGGCGAACTCATATTTTACTCCCAGAGCATTGCTGTTTTGCACCAGATTCTGGAAGCATCTGGGAAGAGCACGCTTTAACTTCCTTTTGTCCAAGCACAGCCAAAGAACAAGACATATGTTATTTGATTTACCTTTGTCCTTACTGCAATTGATCCTCCCGTCCCAGAAACTAACCACTGCCCCTGCTCTCAGGGGTGATAACAGTTCCCCATGCTTCTGTTCCGTTATCATTTTCTGACTTGTTATGTTAATTATGTGTAGAGGTGTGTGCCTGCTTGTGGGCCTGTGAGTGTACATGCTCTCAGAGTCCAGAAGAGGTTTAGGTCTCCTCGAGCTGGAGTTACAGGTAGTTGTGAGCCACTCAATGTGGGTGCCGGGAACTGAACTTGGGTCCCCTGAAAGAGCAGTAAGTACTCTGAAATGCTGAGTCATCATTCTAGCACATGCTGCCATTTTCTGAAATAAGAGAACCAGCTTTTCCTGGAGGAAGGAAGGATTCCTCAGGCAGGTCTTAGGCACTGCAAAGTAAAAACTGAGGTCTCCTGGGAGAGGGACTGCCCTGTGCCAGGATGAGGGAGGAGCATCAGGTAGGAAATGCTACCATGTCCTTCACTCCTTGTTAAGCTGCTTAGAAAGAGGCTAGGTTACCAGCCATGGCATTGTGTGTAACAGAATGATACAAAGGCTTTCCTGAAGGGACAATGCTTAACACAGACTATACTGGTTACATTTTGCTTCTGTGGCCAAAATAAGTAACGTAAACAACTTAATGGAGGAGGGATTTGTTTTGGCTCATGGTTTCAGAGGGTCCATCCCCTGCACTCTCAGGGGCATGTGCTTGGGCAGAACATCATGGCAGTGGGATTGGGTGGCAAAATGAAGCTGTTTAATTCATAATAATTAGGAAGCAGAAAGAGAAAAGAAGGGGCAGGAGATAGACTCCAAAGACCCACCCTTTGCAACTCAGTTCTTCCAGAGTTAGGTTCTATCTCCCAAAGCTTTCAAACCTCTCAGAGTAGCACATGAGACAGAGGGGGGTTGCTATTTAAACCATGACACAGACCTGAAAAGAGACTCTGAACCTACCTCAGATTTTGAGGCTGATGGGGTTGGGGGTACAGAGGTTAGGTATCTGCTATATGTTCTAGGCAACTGAAGAGTTTTCTGATTTCCTTGATCCATTCTAGGCCCAGGTTAGGTGTCTCTGAGAACCAAAGACTAGGTCACTTATCAGCAAATCCTCTGAAGCACAGTGCACAATATCTGGTACATATATTTAAAGCAAGTGTTTGTGTATTGACAGAATTAACAAATGTGCAGGAGGATAGGAGGATGGGAGGATGGGATCTCAGTCTACTAGGCAATGAAAAAGAAGTGTATGTCTAGAGCCCACACCCATAGACAGTGGTCCCAGATTGCTGATCATACACTACTTTCCCTACCATGAACCCTGCTGTGCTCTGCTTCACTGCTTATATTGGAGCTCCAGTAGCAAGGATAGGTTGCTGCTGTGTGGTCTCCAAACACTCAGATGTTCAGAATCAGAGACAAAAGCAGATGTCAAGGGTAGAGACAAAGGACACAGGATGAGTCGGAGACTAATATTTTCCAGCCACAAGCCATAGCTTTCTCCTCTGGTGACCTGTCCTTATTGTCACAGTAAGAACTCAACTGTACTAAATTTCTAGGCTTCAGATCGAGTGACAGTGAAGTTTACTGATGCCAACATGGAAAATCGAAATACAACTGGGCTTTTTAAGGTCAGAACCTCCAGCTGAGGAGGTTTGGTTTGCATCAGACTCCTAGCCTCCTGGGATTCCTTCTTCTAGATGTGTCCCCACATGCCCCAGAACCCACTCCCCGCTCCCAGCCCCCATAATTCCCATCAGGCTTTGGTTCAGTAAATTCCCATTTGTATCGGAGGAAGCTCGGCTGCCACCGGCATAACTCTTCTTGCTCATCTGGGTAATTATAGGATGCCTCTTGTGAGCCAGCTCTGTTCTCCTTGAGGGAAAGAGCAGTCTCATCCTCAAAGGTGCTCCCTCCCACACTATATTCCTACGACTCTGACCTTCAGAAACATTTAGATGAAACTTTTTATCTACCCTCCTCCCTCTCAGGGAATTAGGAAATCGAGCTTTCTCTATAGTCCTGGGCACAAAAGCGACTATCAAGGTGGTGGCTGGTATGTTTTCTTCTCTGTGAGGTACATCACACCTCTGGAAGATGAGCGTATGGCTCCTGGCACTCAATCTGCAGCCTTCCCAGCAAACCCCAGTGAGCCAGCCACCCTGGAAAACAGATTCAAATTTTCCCAACACCCTTCTGGGCTTTTTTTGCCTGGTACAGAAAATATGTTAAATTGTTATTGTCTTTACATTGATAAACAAAAACCAACATGTTCAGTATTTTCAGAGTCTTATATGGAAGCTAGATATAACCAGCACTCAAAGATCCAATCGTAAAGATGGGTCTCCTATTGCAAACCTTGAAGGAAACCTTAACTGGGTGGCAGTGTTCATACAGTTAATTGAGTCATTTGTTCCCGGATGTCAGCTTCTGCTGCTGTTTCTATTCCAAAAAGACTCACTGTTAATTTAAACTGTGTGTAACCGTGGAGACTTCAGCACCTTTGGCATTCTTTCTGACCCAGAAAAGCTAATTTCAGAACAGAGAGGGGGTGGTAAGACATACTGAGCTCTCAGGCCTCCTCAGCTCTTCACATAAATAAGTTCCCATTGGCCTGTGCGTAGGGATCCCCGCAGGTGCCACTTCCTACCTCATTGCTTAACAGACCACAAAGGGGATGACTCTGAGATATGAGAACCACATGCCGCTCCTTGACAAGGATGACACAGGAATTGATTCCGTACCAAGCTTGACTTGGAGCTGTAGTTTACCACTCTCTTAAGAGACGATGGTGGAACCATGTGAGCCTTTTCAGGCCTGGTTTGTTAAAGATGCCTCCACTGTCGACATGCCAGAGAAAGACTTCATGTGAGTCTCCCAAGTGTGTTCCATACAACTCAGGTTTACTTCAGGAAATATTTCCCAAGAACCTCTGCGGGTACCTTGGAGGAGTTAGCTGCTTAAAGCGCTGTGAGTGGCACTGGTCCTGGGTGATAGTGTGCTTCTGGTGTCAGAAGGCTTAGGTATGAACCCTGGCTTTCCCGAATTTACTAGCTATGTGAATTTGGAAAGGGAATGTTCTTTCATTTTTTCCTCCTCTAATATGTGGTCATGATGACTCCTAGTGAAAGGGCTTTTGTAAGGCTGATGAATGATACTACGTCAAATACTGGGGGCTGTGCCTGGCACAGGAAGTATGTTAAGTTAGAATCGTTGTCTTTACACTAATAAACAAAAAACAACATGTTCATCATTTTCATAGAGCCTACAGTCTTATATGGAGGATAGATATTAACTAACACTCAAAGATCCAACTGTAACAATGGCAAAGTTTACACATGCATATATTACTATAATCATCTGTAAGAGGGGTATTTAACCTAGTTAAGGCACGCTTCCTTACTGTTAAGCCTAGAACTGCTGAGTGAGATATATATCTTAAAGAGTGAGAGGTGTCTCCTAATAAAGAATGGAAGGAAGGTGTGGTGGTTTGGATAAGAATGGCCCCCAGAGCCTCATATGTTTGAATGCTTAGTCACCATCGAGCAGGAGGAGGAGGAGGAAAAAGAAGAGCAGGTAGAGGAGAAAGAGGAGGAGGAGAAGGAAGAGGAGGAGGAGGAGCATTATTTGAAAAGGATTAGGTGGTGTAGCTCTGTAGGTCCCCCCCCTCCCCGTGTGTGTGTGTGTGTGTGTGTGTGTGTGTGTGTGTGTGTGTGTGTGTGTGTGTGTGAGAGAGAGAGAGAGAGGGGGGGGGAGAGATGCTTGGGTGGGAGTGTCAAAAGCCTTTAGCACTGTTCATTGCACTCTCTTTCCTACCATTCCTAGTCCTACCACTGCTGATACATCCTGGACACATGGTCTGAGAAACATCTGAGACTCTGCTTCTAACCAGCTGAGATGTGGGGGTTCTTTATTATTCTAGCTTGACCTGACTAATAAAGAAGATCAGTTTAAGTGACAGTCAGAAAATAAGGAGGAGAATGGGATGAGACAGGGGAGTATTTTTTTTTTTTTTTTTTTGGTTTTTCGAGACAGGGTTTCTCTGTGTAGCTTTGCGCCTTTCCTGGAGCTCACTTGGTAGCCCAGGCTGGCCTCGAACTCACAGAGATCCGCCTGCCTCTGCCTCCCGAGTGCTGGGATTAAAGGCGTGTGCCACCACCGCCCGGCGACAGGGGAGTATTAAGAAGTAGATAGCCAAGAACTTTGCAGGCCAAGTTAAGGAATATTGTTGTCAAAGTAACAGCAAAGGAAAATGAGTGAAGAATCTCTGGAAATAAAACAAAAAGGACTAGAGTACGGAGAAAAGACAGGAGAGAGGATGAATGGTCAGGGAGAAAAAACTGATAGAGCAGGTGAGAGCCTCATGCCTAGACTCATCAATGTCAGGGGCAGGGCATGGCTCAATGGTTAGGAGCACTTGGTGCTCTTGCAGAGGACCTGAGCTCAGTTTCCATTATTCACATGCTGACTTACAATTATCCTTAACTCCAGTTCTAGGGGATCCAGTGCATTCTGCTGGCCTCTGTAGACACCAAGCATGCTGAGTGAGCATTCATACAAGCAGGCAAAGTATTTATACACATAATATAAAAAAATCTTTAAAATATTTTTTAAATATCACAATCATTTTGACCTTGGAGTAGTGACATATAGAAACCCCCTCTTTGAGAAGTTAGAAATGATGAGACTTTACTTTTGGGCTGGCTGTGGGGACTGAAGCAGGTGGAGGTAACCCTTAGATAGTTGACCTGTCCACATGGAGCAGGATGAGGTCACTGACTGGGGTGAGCCATGCTCTGATTTGGATGAGCATTCCCTTAAAGACCCACATATTAAAGGCTTGCTCTCTAATCTGTGGTGCTATTTGGGAAGTGTTGAAGGCCAGTGAACAGATATTAGATCACTGGGGTGTGCTTTTTAAGAGGGCTGGGAGACACTGATCTTCTTCTCCATCCTGGCTTCTACCATGCTGGCTTCTACCATCACACCCCGAAAGCGACTCAGTCAATACCACTAGAGAGAAACCTCCGAAACCCTGAACCAAAACAAGCATTTCCTTTTTATGCTTGATTATCCCTGGCATTTTACTTTGTCACAATAAATAATGGAAAGTTGACTACCAAAGGTGATAAAACCCCAAATTAGAGTCTCAATTAGCAAAACCAAACTGAAACAAAAAAAATCTAATTTCAAGAAAGTTTTAGCTAACTGCTTATACTAACATTAATTCTTTACTATCACTAACAACATTTAACTTTATAGGATGGAGGCAGGTATATACCTTTTAAAAATTCAAATACTTCACCATGAAAGTAACAAATGACTTTGTTTCCTGGAAAGAATAATCCCATCACAGACCAACCCAAGGAGAATCATCTAGAAAGTATAGCTCCCATGTCATTGCTGCCAGTGAAGTTTCTTTCCCACAAAGCATTTTGATACACTTATCACATTTTCTATTGAGAAAGAAGACAAGAAAATAAAATCAAATTCTCTAATTGGCTTTGAGTGGAGCAGAACAACTGAAGTGCACAGTCAGAGAAGGGTGTGTTTGGAGCCCAGAGAAGGGTGTGTTTGGAGCCCAGAGAAAGGTGTGTTTGGAGCTCAGAGAAGAGTGTGTTCAGAGCCCAGAGAAGGGTGTGTTCGGAGCCCAGAGAAGGGTGTGTTTGGAGCCCAGAGAAGGGTGTGTTTGGAGCCCAGAGAAGCGTGTGTTTGGAGAACAGAGAAGGGTGTGTTTGGAGCTCAGAGAAAGTATGTTTAGAGCCCAGAGAAGAGTGTGTTCAGAGCCCAGAGAAGAGTATAGTTAGAGCCCAGATTTCCATTGACCCTATGAGTGATGCTGAGCAAATTGAATTTTTTTAGTCCTGAATTCTCTCATCTGTGTAGCCATGGTATTGACACCTGAATCCCCATATTACCCATAAGGGAAGACTATGTGGACTGTGTAGATGGTTGGAGATAGAGTAGGTGCTAATTACATTCCTCTTCTGAGAGGGTTCGTGGAATAGGGACATTGACAGGGTTTTACTGCAAAGATCTAAGATATGGTTTAGACTATCCACTTTTCTTTCCCATCCATCCAAAATGTTCTAAATACAAGGGACAGGCGCTAACTGGGAGTAGAGATTCTGTATCATCTGCTCTGTGGAAATGTTCAAGATGGATTGTATACTTCATCAAAACTCTTGGTTCCTTCCTGATTTTTGGTGCTGAGTAGTCATTGAGGAGAGAAAGCATAAGGGAGACAGAGGAAATAGTACTGGTGTGGAGGCCAGCTCTTCCCGGATGTACCAGCAGACCATGCAAGGAAAATTGTATTTCTCCCCACCCTCTACTAGAGTGAGCCTGCTCATTCTCCCACATAGTGGTCAGTGGTCCTCACTGACCACTACTGGTGGTCAACAAGATCTACTGGTTAATTAATAAGTCCTATCATTTGAAGCACTGCTGAGCATAAATTGTAGTTCCAGATCCCCGTGAAAAGTAGGTATCATATGAAAATAACATGGATTTCTTCTGGTAAACAATCACATAGAACTATTTTTGTTTGTCATGAACAATTCATACTCCAAGGCTATAGGCAGAAGTTATCAGAGGCATCATTTTTTTAACACCTGAGCTCATCTCCCTCCCTCACCTTTCTCACCAGTTACCATCCTTACAGCCTCCCTAGAGATAAGGACCTCAAATGGGTGGATGCAGTCTTCCCTTGCTAGAACAAGGTGGTTCACGGAGTATCACAGGTACCACACAGTGCCAAGTGCTGTTGGGGTCATTTTAATGTAACAGCTTTAATGAGATGTACTTCACACACCTGCAATTTTTAAACTGTGGATTTGGTATATTCAGGGAGTCATGGATCTGTCACAGTTTCAGAATATTTCATCAACCAAAATGAAACCCTGTCCTCATTAGTGCTCATTCTCCATTTCCCCACTGTCCTCCTAGCTCTAGGCATCCATTAGTGTACAGATTTGTCCTTATTTGGACAATTCATATAAATGGAATTATGTACTATATGGTATTTTGTGACAGCTTCTTTCACTTAGCACAGTGTTGTCAAGACTAAGACATCTTGAAACATGTCAACATCTCATTTATTTGAGTACAATACATTTTGTTCATCTGTTCATCAGATGATGGTCCAGTATCTGATTATTGTGTTCCTTTGCAGTGTCATGGTTCTTTGATTTTTTTTTAAGTCTTACGTTGTTAGCATCTCATGTGAAGAAGCGGTTCCTTCTATTGAGGAGTGCTGGGAGAGAAGCACCATCACTAGGAAGTCCAGCTGGTGGTTCTGAGGCTCTCACAGGCCTTTTGCATGGAAACACATGATCTACAGCTGTTAAATTTGTGTGCTTTCCCTTGATCTTGCAAATCCAGGTCAAGGGTTAGGTGCCTCAATTTGGCTTTATCCAGAGTTGTATCCTGAAACGCTCTTTGTGCGCCTCCTCCAAGCTCTAGGCAAGCTGGCTGTGTGTGTGTGTGTGCTCACTAGCCATCTGCAGATACTTGCTCTTCTTTTTTGTTCACAGGAAAATGTGCAAGGAGCCAACCACACAGGACAGCATGTATAAGTACATTGTCTTGGGGAACTCCTATGGGTCAGTCATAGGCAGGATTCCACTAAGTGAGGAAGGAGCATGATTCATAGAGCACTGCTGAGTTCCAAGCCCTGGTTTTCATGAGTCTCTACCTCTCTCCCCTGCTCCAGATCTTTTCTTGCCTCTTTGACCATGCTGACCACCTCCCTGTAGATGTAACCAATCGTATTATTAAAATAAGAAACACAGAGCCAAGGTAAAAGAGAAAAGCCGAGAGGTCAGAGCTCAGAGATAAAATCTTACCTCCTGCAGTGCTCCTAGCTTCCCCGAGAGAGGGAGGTACTTCCTGTGTCCCTGTTTAAATAATCTTTCTGTTCTGCCTTCTCATTGGTTGTAAACCCAACCACATGACTGCCTCATCACTGCCTGTAAGTACCGCCCTCCAGGTCTTAAAGGCGTATGTCTCCAATACTGGCTGTATCCCTGAACACACAGAAATCTACCTAGCTCTTCTAACCACCACGCTCTTACTATGGCTCTAATAGCTCTGACCCCAGGGCAACTTTATTTATTAACATAAAATTAAAATAACATTTCAGTACAAATAAAATATCACCACATTTCCCCTTTTCTATTTTAATAAAAAGAAAAAAGGCAAAAGGTTATAACTAACAAAAGAAAAACTATATACAAAAGTACAATAACTATATACAATATATACAAGTAACAAATACCTAAACGATGTCTAGTCCATTTGTATTTGACAAATCAGAGAAAATAATTCCCTTATCTATCCTATTTTAGTAAGTCCAAAATGTATCTAATTCACTTTCTATCCTAATTAATCTTTAACTATAACTAACTAATCTTCAACTCCCTCAGAGACCCAAGAAGGAAATAATATTAGCTAACAAAAATAAAAACAGGAAGTGCACAAAAGCAACTTCCAAAAATTTTGTGAGTTGACAGAAACAGCCAGCTGCCTGGACAGTCACCTGAGGTTTCTCCACAGTGTTGGGGCATCATCTTTAGCCTATAGGCTTATCGTATCTGACAGACTCATTTGTGAAGTAGGTTGTACACAAGGTCAACAGTTCAACCTCACACTGGGTGAGAGCAGTCCATGTACCAGAAACACCTGAATTCCACTAGTGTCATGTCATGATTCAGGATTTTAAATTCTGGAAATTGTTGATGGTTTTTGAATTTAGCTGTCCATTCTTCTTGGCTGTGTATATATGGCTTCATCTAAGCATGCCCTTCTCCACATCCCTCTATTAAATGCCAGTCTACTATTGAGAGGCGTGAGCTTTCAGTTGCTGTTTCATTGCACAACAGAAGCCATCGGCCCACTGCCTGTTCAGCTGCCTTTAAAGAAAAGGACACTGTACCTTTTCCGGATTGTGAAGTCCACTTCAGGGATGGTGCCATATTGTCCTGGCCTCAGAAGACGCCTTTTGATAAAGCCATAACCACACTTGTTTTGGCAGGAATTGGTAGTCCTTTGTTTCGTGTTGGGGTCTAATTTTTTGTAGCTCTATTTTATACCCTAAATAATTAATAGAATCTCCTCTTTGTATTTTTTCAGGAGCAATTTGTAATCCCCAGCAAGGCAAAATTTTCTTTACTTCTTTAAACATTCTTTCTAAAGTATCTGCATTTGAGTCAGCTAGTAAAATATCATCCATATAATGATAAATTATAGATTTAGGAAATTTTTTACGTATCACTTCCAATGGCTGTTGTACAAAATATTGGCACAGAGTTGGGCTATTTAACATTTTCTGTGGGAGGACCCTCCATTGAAATCTTTTAACCGGTTGAGAATTATTATAAGTAGGCACTGTGAAAGCAAATCTTTCTTTGTCTTTTTTTTGTAAGGGTATTGAAAAGAAACAGTCTTTTAAATCAATAACTATGAGAGGCCATCCTTTTGGTAACAGAGTAGGCAAAGGAATTCCAGATTGTAGAGAGCCCATCGGCTGAATTACTTTGTTAATTGCTCTAAGGTCTGTTACCATTCTCCATTTACCAGATTTCTTTTTAATAACAAATACAGGAGAATTCCAAGGGCTGGTTGACTGTTCAATATGCTGAGCATTTAACTGTTCTTCTACCAGCTCTTTTAAAGCCTGGAGTTTCTCTGTTGTTAAAGGCCATTGCTGAACCCATACAGGCTTGTCTGTTAACCATTTTAAAGGTAGAGCTGTTGGTATTTTTGGAGGATTATCAGTTGTTGTGCCCTGTTTCTGTATAATATGGATGGCTGGTGACCACTCAAAATAATGCCTTCTAATATTTCTCTCAGAAACATGTGCTAGTTTATGATTTGTTTCTGAGATTGGAGGGATTTTAATCTGAGTATTCCATTGTTGCAACAAGTCTCGACCCCACAGGTTCATAGCTATGTTAGCGACATATGGTTTTAATTTTCCTCTCTGTCCTTTTGGACCTATACATTCGAGCCATCTTGTACTCTGTTTCACTCCAGATAATGTCCCAATTCCTAACAGTTGAACGTTTACCTCCTGAAGAGGCCAAGCTGGATGCCAAAATTCTGGTGCAATTATGGTAATGTCTGCACCTGTGTCTACCAGACCAGACAACAAAACACCATTTATTTTTATCGTTAATTTTGGTCTCTGTTCATTAATAGAAGTTTGTCAAAAAATTTTCTTTATGTTTTCTCCTGAATTTTCTATTCTCTCTGTTTCATCATCCTGACCAGCATGATTTATTCCAATAGTCATTTGGGTATTTAATCGCTCAGAGCAGGGATTTCCTCTACAGCTGCAGGAAAGGTTTGAACTGGTTTTGCTATGGGGGCCTGCATGAGGCCCCTCCGGGAGTTTCCCGAAAACTGAGGCAAAGGATTACCCTGTCTGTCCTTTGTTGATCTACATTCGTTGGTCCAGTGTTTTCCCTTACCACACCTTCTGCATACTCCAGAAGGAAGGGGCATTCTGTTGCCATTGTTCCTTGAAGAAACATTGCTTCTAGGAATGACCTGTTTACAGTCCCTTTTAAAATGTCCTTGCTTTCCACACCCAAAACATCTAACACTCCTCAAACCTTTTGAAATTACTTCTCCTACCCACGTATCATGCTCATCAACCTCAACATTAATTGTTTCTCTAATCCAATCTTCCAAAGGTGCAGATCTTGCCCTTAACGGCCTGATTATTCTTTTGCATGCTGCATTCGCATTCTCAAATGCCAAAGCTTCAATTATTGCCTTACTAGCTTCTGATCCTGAGACCATTCTGTTTACTGCTGAAGCCAGTCTTTCTAAAAAATCTGTGAAAGATTCTTTTGGGCCTTGCATAACCTTTGTGAATGACTCAGGATTTTTTCCTGGTTCATCAACTCTGTCCCATGCATTCAAGGCTGCCATTCGACATAAAATTACGGTTTGAACATCATATAAACATTGTGTTTGTATTGAAGCATATTGGCCTTCTCCAATAAGCTGATCCTGACAAACTTGTATTCCTTTATCCCTCCATTGTGTTTCTACGTTTCTAGCTTCCTCCTTAAACCACGTTAGAAATTGAATTCTCTGGCTGGGTTCCAGAACAGCTTGTGCAAGGTCCCGCCAGTCCTGTGGTATAATCCTATTATATGTTGACCAAGAGTTTAACATTTGCTTTACATATGGGGAATGCATGCCATAAGATACTATAGCCTCCTTAAACCTTTTAAAATCCATCAGTTCAATTGGAGCCCAGATATTTTGTGTAGCCATTTGATCAGGCATCTGCTGTACGGTTACAGGATAAATTAAGGATGACTGTGTGAAAACAGGCTTTTTTTCTGTAACCTTATGATCCAAACTTGAACCAACTTCCCTGTTAAAATTAACAGGTTTTTCTAAAGCTGTTATCCTGGCACTTAAATCGACTATCTTTTTAAATAGTAAAATGAGAATAAGCATGGTGATAAACTGCATAATTCCCATAATACTAATCTTTTCATATAGTTGTTCCATTGTCAGACTGCCTAAAATTTCAAACAAAACCCAATTTTCTTCCAATGTACACAGGAAACCCATTTTTTTAAATGTGGAAAAAATTTGTCTTTTAAATAGTTTCCTTTATGACTTACCAAATCTGCGTAGAACAGTAGAAATCCGAGCGAATTTCAAAACAGCCACCTAGAGTCCTAGGTGTAAATCCAGAGAGAGAGAGAGAGAGAGAGAGAGAGAGAGAGAGAGAGAGACAGAAACAGAGAGACAGAGAGAAAGCAAGAGAGAAAGCAAAAGCGAAAGCGAAAGCGAAAGCGAAAGTGAAAGTGAAAGCGAAGGGGTAGCCGGCTAAAGCTTAAAGCCAGCCACTTGTTTACTCTTGAGCTGAGTCAAGGCTTGGCTTTACAGCCAGGGGCCCTGTTTAGCAGGGCAGGCCTGAGCTGTTTGTAGCACTGGCTTTAAGCAAGCAGCTCACAGTCCAGCCTGAGCCCAGACCTGGGCCGAGACTAGGGAGCCGGCTGCTCCGGCTAGGGAGCCGGCCCCAAGCAGTTTTTAATGGATTCTTGTCACGTTGGGCGCCAGATGTAGATGTAACCAATCGTATTATTAAAATAAGAAACACAGAGCCAAGGTAAAAGAGAAAAGCCGAGAGGTCAGAGCTCAGAGATAAAATCTTACCTCCTGCAGTGCTCCTAGCTTCCCCGAGAGAGGGAGGTACTTCCTGTGTCCCTGTTTAAATAATCTTTCTGTTCTGCCTTCTCATTGGTTGTAAACCCAACCACATGACTGCCTCATCACTGCCTGTAAGTACCGCCCTCCAGGTCTTAAAGGCGTATGTCTCCAATACTGGCTGTATCCCTGAACACACAGAAATCTACCTAGCTCTTCTAACCACTACGCTCTTACTATGGCTCTAATAGCTCTGACCCCAGGGCAACTTTATTTATTAACATAAAATTAAAATAACATTTCAGTACAAATAAAATATCACCACACCTCCCTATTTTGTGTGGAGTGGAACACTGCAGGCTTTGGGGCAAGGTTCTTGTAGCTGCAGAAGTCAAGTGTTTCCTTGCCAGGCTCTTACTTTCTGCCATGGGAAAAATGAGGCCCATGTGCTCTTTCTTGGCATTCAACTGGAGGATGAGGGTGCACGTAAATAGTCCTCCTTACACTCTGCCCTACAGCCATCAATATGTTGCTGCGTTCTTGGCTCTGGTGGTATGCTGGGACTTCACTCAACTTTCACATGAGTGCTTTTTTTCCATGGCAGTTGTTAAACACCCTGCTTTTCTACAGAGATGATGCTAAAACCTCCTCTTTTGACATCTTATTGATGCTACTTTACTGGTGGTAGTCATTTTTATTCTTACAGCAATCCTGTGAGATGAGTATCCTCACTGTTCTTACACCAACCAGAAGGAAGATCTATCCTAGGTCCAGCATCCAGAAAGAGGTGATCCTGGGACTAGGACCTATGCTTGCATTAACACAAGTCTCTGCCTCATGGGATTCAGTAAGAGCCTCTATTCTACATAGTCATCCAGTGGCCAGACCCAGTTCCATTGCTTTTGTAATGGCCTCATCCAAACACTACAGAGGCACTGTACATCCTACAGATTCCTCAAGGTGCTTAATGGTTCAGAACTACCCAAACGTTGAAGGTCTGGGAAGTGTATAAAAATGGCTCCTGGCAGGGGACTAACACCTCCTAAGAGCATCACCTCCCCTTTGCCAGCCTCAGAGTTAGCACTTGACTGCATTTAGCTGTTCGATGCCAAGAGAAATAAAGCCAAGAGCATTTCAATGTGGGGCGTTTTCCCCACAGGTGCCAACCCCCAGGTTAATAACACACACAAATCTGTAAGCTGACTCTTTCAAGGACTTCTCTTCCTGATTTACTATTTGAAAAAAAAATCAAAATATTGTAAACTTTCAAAGGTTGCTTTTCTGATGACAAGCAAGCAGATTAATGGATTGGTTTTTCTCCTGGTTGTTTTGGTTTGGTGTAGATCTAAGGGATATTTTACATCC
The DNA here is from genome assembly GCF_049852395.1 of Peromyscus maniculatus bairdii. Lineage (NCBI taxonomy): Eukaryota > Metazoa > Chordata > Mammalia > Rodentia > Cricetidae > Peromyscus > Peromyscus maniculatus. Next base: position 15,470,258 of record NC_134856.1, on the reverse strand, counting down.
CTGAGAAATTCCAAGTTGCCCTCCAAGCTCTTATCTGACATGTAACCAATTTTTGAGTCTAGCTGGGCTTATCCAGGATATAACTACAGATTGCTCATTGTCAGAGAAAAGATTTTTGCCCTGAGAATCGTATATGTATATCTCTCGGAGGATGCTCAGGGAGAGATGATCAATGAGAGAGGGCTGTGTGCTCATTCACAAATGTCAGTGCAGCTGCTCTTTCCAGCTGACTGCTGGGTTTCTCAGAAAGTTAAAAGGAAGAAGAATTACAAGTTCTCATCAGGCTTGGAGTGGGGTTAAACAAAGGTCATAAAATACACTAGTGCGTTGTTGATACTGAACTCCACAAGTTCTGTAGCATACCACTTCCACTCCTGGGTGATTATGAATGACCAGCTCAGGTCTCACATTTCGGAAACATGTGAGAAAGTCATTGCTTTCATCACTGAATCGTGATTACCCATTGTCACATTCCATTTGCTTATCAGATCAGCCTCTATTATACCCAAGAGATAACAAGGTTCTGAAAAAAAATGTTAATAGGACTAGAAAAATCATACTTGCTTAAGGCAAATGGGCGATAAAAAAATGTTCTTTACATTGACTAATTCCTAAGTGGACCCTCACTTGGAAAGTGAGATGGGCACAGAATCAGAAGGCACCAGACACGGGGTGTGTTTAAGAGATTGAAGGATATAAACCCTTAACCCTTCTCGTTAGTGTAATTAATTCTGTTTTCTTTTTGGATAAAAATTGGAAGTTCTTTCCGGAGGTGAACTACTTGGCTCTGATTTGTCCTGGGAAAGGTCAGAGTGAGTGAGGTTCAAAGACTCCTCTGGGGAGTCTGTGGTACCTCTGTCTCACAAGTTAGTCAGGCCCATTTAAGACCACACACTCATCTTCTAGAATGGAGCTTCTGAGAGATCTCGTTAAGGGACTCTTCCTAGACCATCAAACTCTGAAGTGTCAAGGATCAGGCCTTTTGTTTATCAATGTCACTACATCCCCACAGTCCCTGGTACATAACAGATGCTCAAAAGTATTTGTTCAAGTTAAGTAGTGGACCTGAACTTCTGGACCAGACAGCATGCACGAGATGAACACTGTCTGCTTTGTCATCTGGTTTGAAGAGTGGAAGGATATTCGTCCTCTGCATTCTCTAACCATGAAGATGCCTGCTCCTCTGCCAGTGCTCTACAGTGGTTTCCATTCTCCTCACGACACCTGTCATGTGGGTGGCTTTCAGGCTGTCCCTGGAACACGTTTGACACAGGGGATTTGTTCTGTTTCTTCCATGACAATGGAGCATGACCATCTCTGGGAACCTGTTTCAGACCCCTCTCCTAGTGATCTCAAGCCATCCCTCTGCTTCTTCCCTGACAATGAGCCCAGACACAGCCCGCAGAGGAGCAGACTCAAGGTTTATTCATTCCTGCCTCTTAGCCTTTCCTTGTTTCTGTCTCTGAAGTCATAGCCCTGGAGACAGAAGACCCTCAGAAGGATTCACTTGTTCTCCTCTTCTTCATTTCCTTCAACAACAGCTCCTTTTGAGGGCAGAGAAAGCCAGCTTCTTTGAATGAAGTGGGTGATGGGAGAGGGGTTAGAAGAAAGGAGCGGTAGAGGTGTTTTGTGAGGACAGTGGGGTTTCCTTGTCATCACCTTCACTCTGTTCTTTATTTTTTTAATTAATTAATTTATTAAATGTATGAGTGTTCTATCTGCATCTATGCCCTTAGACCAGAAGAGGGCATCAGATCCTGTTATAGATAGTTGTGAGCCATCCTGTGGTGAGCCGTCATGTGGTTGCTGGGAACTGAACTCAGGACCTCTGGGAGAGCGGCTTGTGTGTGCTCTTAACCACTGAGCCATCTCTCAAGCCCCACTCCACTCCTTTATAATGTAATTTTGCTGCTGCTCCAGCCAGGTGTGGGGCCTACCTCCTCCCCTTCCATGTAGGCTGATCCTGTCTCACTCAGACCCCCAGAATATGGTGATATTAGCACTGTGTGACTCTCAAGGTGAGTCCTCCAAGTCTTAGCAGCTTTTGCTTCCATTCTCTTGCAGTAAGGTAGCATAACCCAAAGGAGCCCAGGTAGCCTCTCTCAAGAGGAAAAAATATGTGTAGATGGAAACCTGGAGACCAGGGCCAATTCCCAGGCATGAACTGCGGCCACCTTAGACTTGAGTGCTGTTAGACCATTCAGTCACTGCAGACACATTACCCCAGTCGAACGCAGGGGGAAATATCACCTCTGAGCCCTGCCCAACTGATGATTTGTAGACTCACATCTAAGTTACCATTGTTTTAAGTCATTCATTGCACCGTGGAGCAGTTTGGTAAAAAACAAGATAACTGACATGTACCTTAGAGTTCAACAAAGATGAACAGTCTCTCAATGTGTTACTATTACTTTAGGAGTAAATTTTAATATGTAGTGATTTCAACATCTTCTAATGTCTACATTTCAGATTATTTTTCAGGAACATTTACATTTAGGGTTTCTCTAAGAACCCTGGAGGGGGGGGCAGATATTGAGATGGTAGGGTTGATCTCTGTGTGTCCCTGGAGAAATTTGAGGAATGGGGATCAACTCGAAAAGCACTTACTAGTGTTCCCATGGCATCCCCATACCCTTGGTCCTGAGATTTCAAAACAAATCCCACTCCGGAAAATATTCGATATCTAATTGGTGAGAAAACAAAAATAGGAGGACGCATTGGAATACATTTTCCTTCAAAATCAGAGTTACTTCCTCCCAGTGAACGCTGTATGTGTGTCCTGTCTCAAAACCCTGTGTGGGAGAGCCTGTGGCTACCTATGCACAATCTCTCCTATTGCTTTGTTATGTTTGGGAAACTCCCAGAGAAAGAGTTATCAACATAAAACACTTAGGATACATTCATTGAAAAAGAAAAGAAAAAAAAAACCAAGAATTTATTTTCTGTGTGACTTCTATTGATCGTGACAGCTCTTATGTGATCTGTTTGTTAGGTCTGGGGTTGCTTGGTGATATTGATCAAGTAGATTCCTCTGTGAAAAGCTACATTGATTAGTTTCCTGACAAGCTCTTAAGGCCACTTGCAAAGCTGTCACTGTTGATATTTGCCATCAGAAGAGTGGGGCTCGCCCATAATGTCTCTCTGAAAGGAGACTGAATAGAAGACAGATGAGTGTGAACTACATGCTCTGTGCTAGGTAAACACCCGGTGATCCATCTCCTTGTTGCTTTTTCCAGGGGGAGAAGATTAATATCCGTGCAGTGAACACTCTTCTGTGCCTTTAGTGTCTGCACTAGAAAATCCCACTCACACACACAAGGCTCATTTTCATCAACTTTGTCTGAGCATGTCATTGCAGAACCATTCTCCGCTGCTCCTCCACAGAAGGCAACTGCCCTAAGTCCCAGTAAACACGACTCAAAATCTGGATGGCACATAAAAAATACGCATTGTCATGAGAAATTTGATGTGAACCAGAGGGGAGTTAGAACAATGGGCCCCAGTGCTTTCTGACAAAAGAACACCAAAGCACAAGTACAAAGGACACATGGTAGTTCCCATTTGCTTTACAACTGAAATGAATGAATAGCTCATGCATCTGAAAGGGATCAAGAAGACGTGTTCAAATGCCGCCTCCTCTAGGAGCCAACCAAGGGTCTCTAGCAAGGGATGTAGAGGGAGGAGTGGCTGGGCTGGCACCAGAGGCTCACAGTGGCTGAAACAGCCTGGGTTTTGGAATACACTCCCCTGCAGTGGAATTCAGAAGAGTTTGACAAGTGAATGGGATGCAGTGGGACCGGTTGTGGGTCTGACTGTGAAATCCCACATAGAAGAAGCTCTAGGCTATGTGGGACAGAAATTGACCAGGCTTGTCCCTTCTGTCCATTTGGTAAGATGTTAGATTCTTTGTCAAGGTCCTTTTACTTTGTGCTAAATCAGCTAAATCTGATAACATCATCATCATCATCATAACAATAATAAAAATCAGTGCTCACCTAATAACAGTGAGTGAGCCATTCACTAGCAATACGACCCTGAGCAAGCTGGATGGCCCTGCTGGACCTCAGCTTTGAGCATCCCATTTGAAAACACTGTATAGCTAGCTGCCTGCTGATAATGGAGGAATGGTGGTGACCTTTGGTAGGCAGGCTTTGACAGTAGATTTGGGTTCTCTAAAGTAGAAGATGTTGCTGTCATTTAGGCAATGCCTCTGCCCCTTAAAGAGGGAGCACCTGGGTGTGTTGGGGTTCGAAAGCATGATGGGAGGAACACCAAATTGAACATCCAAGATAAAACTGAAAAATACTCTAGAAATGGATCACTTGTTTGTTCACCAGTGAACAATGAAGACAACAAAAACAACCCCAGAGAGGCGGAGCTCCTGGTTTGTCTCATCAGGGGCCCTGTTGCCGGTGATGACAGGAGACCACAGGAACATTCATCCTGTGATCAACAGACCAGAAGTTTGAAGATTCCTTCTTAGGTGAGGGCAGGAGGGCTGTGGACTGTTCCTTTCACCAGCCACCCGACACTCTGCATGAGGCAGAAAGACATTGTCCCCCACTCCCATCCAAGATCTTTCATGAGAAGATCATGGATTATTTTCCTTCCAAGAGAAAGATAACTGTATGGAAAGGAGAGAGTGTTTTGAATTTCTAAAGTAGGATGTGTATGCTTCTGCCAGCCAGATCCACTGTTTGAGCTTTTAATCCCAGCACTTGGAGGCAGAGCCAGGCAGATCTCTGTAAGTTCGAGGCCAGCCTGGGCTACCAAGTGAGCTCCAGGAAAGGCGCAAAGCTATGCAGAAAAACCCTGTCTCGAAAAACCAAAAAAAAAAAAAAAAAAAAAAAAGATCCACTGTTTAAGCCTCCCACTGTCCAGAGCGAGATGTGCTCAGGAGACATTCCTGTCAACATCCCCGAGCTGAGAAGCTGAAGCTGGGGACCTTTATTCAAGATCAGGTACCAGTAGACTCAACACAGACCTTGACTCCAAGTCTAACATTCTTTACTATTAAAAATTTCAAATTCTGGTAAGAACACAACGTGCTGATTAGTTTTTTGTCAACTAGATGTTGTGTCAAGCTAGACACATCTGAGAAGAAGGAACCTCAGTTAAGGAATTGCCTCTATTAACTTGCCTATAGGCAAGTTAGAGAGTTGTTTTAATTAATGATTGATTAATGATTGATGTGGGAGGGCCCAGCCCATTCCAGGTGATGCCACCTCTGGGCAGGTAAGTCTACAAGAAAGCACGCTGTGCCGGGCGGTGGCAGTACACGCCTTTAATCCCAGCACTTGGGAGGCAGAGGCAGGCAGATCTCTATGAGTTTGAGGCCAGCTTGGGCTACAGAGTGAGACCCAGGACAGGCACCAAAACTACACAGAGAAACCCTGTCTTAACACTCCCCTCCCAAAGTAAGAAAGCAGGCTGAGCAAGCCATGGGGAGCAAGTCATTAAATAGCTGTCTTTACGGTCTTTGTTTCAGTCCTGGCCCTTCTTGAGCTCCTGACCTGGCTTCTGTTGAAGATGGACTGAAAAGTGTAAGCCAAAATTAACTCTTTCCTCCCCAAGTTGCTTTTTGTCATGGTGTTTATTACAGCAACAGGGAGCAAACAAAAACACTCATGTTCAAGAAATGTCAGGAATGAAGCAGATTAAGCACTTGCCATGGAGTCGTTTGGTTGGCACAATCTAACCCATTTGTGGATTGACAGATGAGTGACCAGACAAGTGAGCCCAAGTCAGACTTCATCTTAAGGGAAACCAAGGCAAAGCCACTGTGACCAAAAGCAACAGCTCTAGGAGTGTCCTGTCACCATCTCTCACCCAAAGCCTGCACCATCCCCACTCTCCTGGGCAGGATGCTCTGCCAGACTCTTCTCCACATAGCTCTTGAAGGGCTTTGGACAAAGATTCCATTGCTGAATTTTTTAAGTGAGGGTAGTGTGTGTGTGTGTGTGTGTGTGTGTGTGTGTGTGTGTGTGTGTGTGTGTGTTCATGTATGTGTGCATGAAGGTCAGAGGTCAAGCTTGGGTATGTTCCTCAGCCACTCTCTAGCTTTTGCCAGGTCCAGCCTCAGCTCTGTTCAAGTCCTGAGACATGCAAGGGGCATCGACAGAAGGAAGAAATCTGACCACCAGGCAGATTGTACACTAGTGACCCCAGATATCTTGAGCTATCTTTATTTATCCTTTACAGAGTTTTTTTTTTTTTTTTTATACAGGCTTACATGAACTGTTTTATGACTGGCTCCTATTTTTGACTTTTAAGAAATACATCATATTTTAAGAAATACATCATAATCATTATAAAAGCCCCATTATTTCCATTTATGTTTCCCCAAACACACTTTCCCACCTCCTACATAATCTTATTCTAGACACCGAGTTCAGCATTTCTGTAGGCTTAGCTAAATATCGAGCCAGACACATCCTGCTCTCGCAGCATTTATATCAACTTATATCACTTATATCAGCTACTTGTGGTTACAAAGTTAAAAAGTAATAGACATGGGCACAATGCTTTAAGGAAAGCAATATTCAAACACAGACAATTTTTACAATGTCTGTAAGATATGTTTTTACACAGTTCCCTTTTCTACAAGAAGGTCCTGTGTCTCCAACTCTCTGTAAAAGGCAGACTTTGATAAAGCACTGTTTTCCCATCCCACTACACCAAACTTCTTCCACCAGTATAAGCTCCTATGTATGGTAAAAATGGATCTATCTATCTATCCCATATTTTGTATTGAATTTTTCCTCTTGGAGCATAGCCGATCCTACCATTGGTTCTATATGCTTGGTGTCCAGGGAACTTTCTCTCAACAGTTGGCACAAATGTACTCCTGAGGCTTTTTCCTATTCTGTGTATACATGCCTTACTCTCCTTTCCAGAACTGTGAGATATGGTTAATGTTCCAAGTGTTGTTTTCTCGTATGTACCCGTCTCTATTGAGTCAGAAAACCTCCCAGGATTAGGAGTTGTAGTTAGTAATTCCAGATAAGAAATTTGAGAAGTGTTAGCCCTCTGCTGATTCTAAGGGGAAAACATTAATTCGAGAAAGAACAGAATTTTCAGGGAAAATTACAGCTGTTGCACATGTGACTGACAAAATAAGACTAAAAACCTCCCAAAGAATCAACAATATAATTAGAGAGAAAAGAGCCTGCAAGCTGCATGAATTCAGCCAAGTCCTGCCCAACCCTGCAGTCCACTGGTCCTTGCCAAGGGAGAGACCGTCTTCCACAGACTTTGCCTTGCAGAGACCCAATGGATGGGCATTCATATGGTGATCCCAGCCAGAGTCTCTCACTGGTCTTGGAGCTCATCAGTTCAGGCCAGTGAGGCCTAGAGATCCTCCAGCCTGCTCACCTGAGTCCCAAATTATAAGTACAGTCTATTGTGCCTGCCTGGATTTTCCATGAGTGTTGAGGATCTGAACTCAGAGCTCTGCTTTACCTAACTATCTCCCTGGTTTCTACTTGTACTTTTAGAAATTCCTTTCTCATGTGTAATCTTCATTAGTTTACAAAACTGACATGACTACCTTAAACTCAACAAAATACAAATGAGTGCAAAGAACTTGTCCATCGTCTCCCATGTGATATATAAGTATGCACTATACCGGCCCATGTTTCTACTCATATCTTTGTGTATTAAGAAGAAAAACACCGATAATGAGATATTCGAGTAGGTATTCTCACTTGGTACTTTTCTCATACAACAATAATACATTGTTGACCATCCTCTTGACAATAAATGGAGATTTAATTCATCATTAATGCTAAGGAGCATTGAATATTACACATAGTATTATACCAGGCTTTGTTCAATCTTTCCTTATTGATAGTATGTGCTCTACATACATGTGCTTTTGTTTCATTTTTGCCATGACAACTCACATGCTTGTTTGTAAAACTCCAGGGACTGCAACAACATTAGATTGATTCCTGTAAGGAGAGACTTCTGGGACAAAAAGCTATGTGTTTTTTAAATTGAAGATACAATGTCCTTTATGAAAGTAAAATCCATAAGAATTATATTTAAATATATAAATTATATATTTTTATTATCTATAGAGTAATTAAATATATATATTTATTAAATATATATATTTATTTAAAAAATTATATATATATATATATATATATATATATATATATATATATATATAATTTTTTGGGATGGGGGTGGTCTCTCTATATAGTCCTGGCTGTCCTTGAACTCATAGTGGTCTGCCTACCTCAGCCTGAGTACTGAGATTAAAGGTATGCGCCATCATGTCCAGCTTCAAGATTTAAATTTTAAACATAAAATAAGAAAATCTCTGTTTCACAGAAGAGCCTGGAACAGCTACTTCAAGTCTCTCTTGATTTGTGAATCTAGATCAAAACCAGAGGGAAAGTCTACCTTTAAACTCAGCTTCAGTTAAATTTACAGGTAAATTCAGTTACAGAGGGAGAGAAGGTGGGGGGCGCGTAAGAGGAGGAGAGGTGGGGAGGGAGAAGAGGAAGGGGACCCAAACATGTAGCCTTCCACTCTGACTAGGAACCAGTTGAACACCAGGCTCAGTGAAGCACCATTGTTCAGGTCTGTGGGCAGCAGTCTTGACAAACTACTCATTTTCTTCTCAGCCACGCTTTATTCCCATGAACCAGCACCAGAGCCCTAGGGTGCCGATCATGGCGGCTGCTCCCAAGGAGGGACATGGCCAGAGTAAAAGGCAATGGCATGATTCAGTTATCTGTGAGGGCTTCACTAGTTTGCTTGAGAACCCAAAGAAAGAGAGAAACCTAGCTTTCTAGTTTCCAAAGGAAATACTACAAGATCAGCAGGGGAAAGGCAAAACCAGACAGAACAAACAAACACACAGAGGAAGACTGGAAAATAACTGCATTTTCTTTTTTTTTTCTTTCTTTTTTTTTTTTGTTGTTGTTGTTTATTTCAGTGCTGGGTATGGGCCCCAGCCTCCTGTATATGGTAGGCAAGCAATCATCGACTGAGCTGCATCTCACCCCAAGAACTGAAGTGCTTGATCAGAAAAACACATTTGCTAAGGATTTGCAGGGTGGCTTCTCGATCTCCCTCAGACCCTGGAGAACATCCACCCCCACCCATCAGGCTTTAGAGTCTGACTCTGCCTGGACAGGGGAGGCTAGGAGGCCTGTGAAGAGATGCCAGCTCTGGTCTCCAGTGTCTAGCCTTTTCCCAAGGGAGACTCCCATTTGGCCAGAATGTGACGTGCCATTTAAAAATTGAATTAAAAATGAAATCACATCCCAATCTTAAACCCTTAAACCTCTCAATCAATCGTGGGTTTACAAAGCATCTAAAGACAGGAAATTTTTGAGCAAATGATCAAAGCAGCACTCAGAATGGGGCTGCTGATTGAATATTGACCTCGGCAGGTACTATAATTGCATCTTATTGGCAGATCATTACGAGTTTATCTTAGTGATGGAAAGCACAGATTGAAATTAGAGGCACTTACTTCTCTGGGTCAAGAGAACAACTAGCAAGCAGAAGCACTCTGGCCGTCAACACGTGGTGGAGATGGTGGGGGCCTCCCTGGGAGGAGGTGGGTTGGCTAGGCACCTCCCTGTGGCTGTGCATGACAGCATCCTCATGATGGGGCCCTCACACTCTCCCAGTCACTCCTCCACAACAAGCCTTGCACCTTGTTGTCCCTTCTGTCAGAGAGACCATGGTACATCGGTTAGGAACGAGGTGCAGGCCACCCCATTTTGTCTCTCTTTCTTCTTTGCCCTGACCCAGTGAACTAGATAATACTGATTTCCCCCTCTAAAGGGGAGAGAAATAAGGCTCCATTATAACTAATCGAAAGTAAAAATAAATTAATAGTTGAGCACAATGCCATTATTTGTGAGACTGAGGGAAGATGATCTAGAATTCCAGACCAGCCTGGAGCACATAGTGAGACTGTCTAAAAGGGGAAAAAGGATAAAAGTAGATATGTATGAGGTCCTGAAACATTTAATAACCTGACAGGGAATTGCACATTTGACATTGCCTTATACTTCTTATGGGAATTGGCATTTTTTTTTCTCCATAAATGACCTCACAGCGACTATTTCAGGCTTGCAGGTTGGGTGTTCTTTGTCATAACTAACTCTGCTGTTGGCAGCAACAGTAGGTGTAGACAGTAAGTAAATGAATGATGAATAAAATTTTATCTGAATGATAAATTGACAGGCAAATTTGGCTGATGGCCACCATTTACTGACCACTGTTGGACATATAGCTTCCCTAAGGTCCCATACCACCCCAGTATATCTAGGGATACATACAGTAAGCTCCTAACAAATGCTTATTATTCAGAACCCATGTAGGAGAGAAACAGTAGGAATCAACCTCCACCCTTCTCAAAAAATACCTCCTTCCAACACAGTTGTTTAGCCACAGCTTAAATTCCAGGAAGCTCGTTCTGCACAGGTAGCTGTCCTGGTTAAAGGGCAGGCAGGCACCTGATGATATTTTTGCTGTCATATTCCTGTTTGTTTCCACAATGGAACAATACATTTTTAACTTTCCAAATATTGAAATCTAGACCCTCTACTCTGTTCCCCTCAACAACAACAACAAAGGCACCATGGAATTTTGCTTTCTCCTGAGCAGTACTGTACAGGTATCCTATGTGCACTCGCACTTAGCACAGAGACTTCAAAACAGCCTTTCACTCAGCTGGAAGCATCAATAACATTCACGTTATTTGTGCTGTGCCTATGAAAGCTATTAGTGAAACACACATACACAGCATCCAATATGGATATGGGCACGGAATGTATTTTCTGTTGTTCAGTTAACATAAATAGTCATAGAGAACTTAAGTGTCTAGAATGCCCACAGGTGATGAAGTTCCCTAGGATGGTTGACCCCCCTCCACCTTTCCATCCTTTCAGATAGATATGCCCTCAGTGCTTATTTGCAAGCATCAATATTGTGATGGTTCTAAGCAAGAAGTAAATACATGTAACACAGAATTCCTGCCCTCAGATGCCTTAAAAGCTAGGCTAGAGACAAGGTATAAGGTCACAGATGTGGAAAACTGGATGTGGCCTCTGGTCCCGTATCAGCCTGAGCATATCTAAGGATGTTTAATGGACTCCCCTGAGAAACCCTTAGAAATGTTACCAGGACAAAGAACAAACTATAAATCTCTTTTCATTCTGGTTGAGTATAAAAAGGTAATAATAATAACTTTCATTGACATGTTATTAAATCTTCTAAAACACCTGATAATACGACTTTTATCTATCTTCCTCCCATGAAGCAGACGTTGCAAGTAAAATTATTCTTATCTCATGGACCAGGGGACTGAGATCCAGGATGGGCAAGTTCTTTGCCCATGGTCACACAATGAGGGAATGGACAGTCTCCCTATTCCTGGATCTTTGGTGTTCCTGCTACTAAACTCTTTTCCTATGACAATATACATCTGACCTTTATGAATGTAACCAGGGTTCTAATAATGTGGGCCTGAGCTCTCACCAAGACTGGATACAACAGAACTCTCTCAAGCTTGCAGAAGAGAAAGATGCAGTGTGTACAAGGGGAACCACTTGGAGCATGAATGCCTAGGTTCCTCTAGGGTTCAAAGGAATTTGTTAATTCATAGTAATGGCAGCTACCATTTGTCTCTGGGGATGGTCTCGCTCCTCTCTGCTCTCAGTCTCCTACCCTCAGCTGTTCATCTTTCAAATGGCTGAAGCTGGCTAATAACCGCTGTCCCTGCGTCTACAGGCTCTACTGAGCTAAAGCCTCCTCCCACAGACCCCTGCCTCTCCTAGCTCAGTTGCTGGGAGAAACAACCCTGGTCAAATCATGCATGATTGGAGGTTGGGCATGAGGATCATCTTAGCTGGCTTTCCAGAGGCGGTAAGCAAGTGGTCTTTGGAAATCACCTTCGTCTTTATACATTTATTGTTCAAAGTAAGCCAGATACTCCAAGTGGCATGTCTAAGATAGCAATGCCTGTCACACCATGAAAGGCTGATTGGTGTCCTGGTGGGGTGGCACCAAATAACCACTCAATGTGAATTTAAGCACACACATCGGGAAGGGGAACAGAGAAAGGAAGAATTTGTAGACTTCAGCCTATCAGCTACCACATTACTCAAAAAAGACTGAGTGAGTATGGGATGGGCACACAGGGCTCTGCCACCACTTTTTTGAATAAGCATCAGCATTGAATACTATTCACCTATTAAAAAATGAAATCATGAAATATGCAGAAAAATGATGGCTTTGCAAGTGGTAATATTGGGATCAAATCTCAGAAGGAGAAAAACCATGTTCTCCTTCATATGTGGGTTCTAGCCTACAAAGTATTCATGTTTATGAATGAACAGCTGAAACGCGAGTGCAGTACAACATTTAGAAAGGAGACCAGGAGGGCTGACATCAGTTGGTGTGGAAGGCTGGTGAAACACAGGCAAGAGGACTCCATTGGGAGAGTGGATCTGCAGCTAGTTATTCTAGTTTCCACTTCATCCTCCCGCCCCTCTTTTTCGTGGTCAATAAGTGCACTAAAATCTCATTGGCAGTGTGTGTAAGACCCTAAGCCAATCTTCACGACTTCAGAGTGGCCTTTCCAACTGTATAGAAGTTCACTGAGATGCTGAGTTTTGGACGGGCTGTCATTCTTTTGGCAGGCCATCTTTGAATGCCTGTTGAGGTTCTCTGGACTTCATTAGTTCAAGTACAAGTTTGCTGGGGGCTTCTTGCAGCATTTGCAGACTATAAGCAGCCTTGGGCCACACGGCAGCAACAGTGGCCCTTCCTAGAACTTCCTTCTAAATGTTTGGAAGTTCGAATTGCTGCATTGCCCCCAAGAAAGCTCAGTAGCCAGCGCGCCATGGCAAACAAATTTAAACCCCCACTGTTTTCCTGTGAATTTGAAGCCAACTGGGTATCTCATATTTACCCGGTGACCTTGCACTGGCAGTTGCTCCTCCCTCCCTCTGCCAGCCCATAGCTTCCCCCCATATTTCATCACTGATAAGAGAACAGAGTGGCAGTGTGGCTTGAGTTGTAGGAACAGAAAATGAGCTGTCCATCCTTCTGGATACAAAAGGAAGCATGTTCTCCTGTTCTCCAGGGGATTTATGATTCTCCTTAGGCAGAACAGGCCAGATGAGCTGGTGACATCAAGAAACCAAGAGTCCCATGTGGCCTGGCACAGCTTCTCCCTGAGCTTGGGTGATGATGGTGCTCCATCATCATGATGCATTGAAAATGTACCTTATGAAGGGTTATGTTCAAACAACAGAGCAAGCTCTCCTTGCTCACTCAGATGGCTGTTATCCAAAAGACAGACAATAGCAAGCATTACAGGGACTCGGAGAATGGAAACACTTGTGCATTGTTGGTGGGGAATGCAAACTGTGCATTACTGTGGAAAATAACTTGTTGATTTCTAAAAAAAAAAAAAATCCAGAAGCACTGTAACATGAGCAGTTCTGTTTCTAGGTTGGTACCTGATGAATTGAAAGCAAGGATTTAAAACAGAGATGAACACAAATGCAATGTAGTGGGTACCTGGTCCATCTATGACCTTGAGGTATCAGTCCCTAGGGTGTGGCCTCTGAGCTAGCTTAAGACCTAAGGGGCACATACGCAGCCAAGCCCTCTCTTCTCTCCCTGGTGGGCCGCAGAAGGGGTGTGGGATCGGCCATCAGCCTTTGCAACTGTTGTATCAGGACTCTGCAACAAATTTGCCTTAACTTGTTTAATGAATTGCTCTCATCAATATAATTCTTTTAATAAATAGTTCCTTTATCAGTAATCTGTGGATTATCTGCAATATCGCTGTGATTAGTATGCACCCAAAAAAGGTTGAAACCATGAACAAAACCAGACTTCCTTGCCCTAAAATTTTTCCCTGCTTCCTGTTTCTAGTTACAACTACCAGAAAAAATTGCTAGCATAGTCACACTGTAAAACTAACATAGTCACCCTACAGAACTAACATAGTCACACTGCAGAACTAACATGGTCACACTGCAGAACTAACAACATAGTCACACTGCAGAACTAACATAGTCACACTGCAGAACTAACATAGTCACCCTGCAGAACTAACATGGTCACACTGCAGAACTAACATGGTCACACTGCAGAACTAACAGTCACACTGCAGAACTAACATAGTCACCCTCCAGAACTAACATGGTCACACTGCCGAACTAACATAGTCACACTGCAGAACTGACATGGTCACACTGCAGAACTAACATGGTCACACTGCAAAACTAACATGGTCACACTGCAAAAAAGTATAGTTGGTGTAGCCAGGTGCCCGCAGTCCCTGGCTGCTCTGTTGTCCAATGGTCTTTCTGTCATTGAATCATTTTTGTTGACATTTATGGAGTTATTGTTTTAAACTTGTAGAGGTTTCAAGCAGTTAGGAAGGTACACTCAAAATCGTAGAAAAGCATCATTTCATGAAAAGCCTGTTTTACTGGGAGAAGGCTAGAGATGGCAGCAGAGAGCAGAAACAGCCCAAAGGAGAGTGCATGTGCTAGCAAAGTTACACTTGGTCATGTTCAGGAAAGCTGCTTGTTACTCTTGCTGTGAGCTTCAAGAGACACCCTCAGTCCTTCCAATAAAGTTTATTTCTACCTTCTGTGGAGAGCTAAGCGCTAAATGTGACTCCTAAACCCAGGGCTGGTGTATTACTTCAAATGCAATATGTAAAAATATGAAAGGTAGGGTGGCTAAGTAAATTTTATGAATTTGAAATTATCTGATCGAAGCAATTCCAGTGGAGAACTGATTATTTTTTTTTTTGAGTTGGGACTCTTTTCCAGTTGAATTATTTGTCATCTTCTGAACTCAGAAAACATTTCCTGCCATGCTAAGGACTGTAAAACCACCTGAAAACACCGGGCTACACTTCTTTCTTAGACAACATTTTTAAAAAGATATTTTAAAATTCTTCTTTCATATATTACATCCTCACCACAGTTTCCCTTCCCTCCCCTCCCCAAGTCTTCCCCCCATCTCCCCTCTCCCCCAGATCCATACCCCCTCCATCTCCCCTCAGAAAAGAGCAGGTCAAGCCGGGCGGTGGTGGCGCACGCCTTTAATCCCAGCACTCGGGAGGCAGAGCCAGGCGGATCTCTGTGAGTTCGAGGCCAACTTGGGCTACCAAGTGAGTTCCAGGAAAGGTGCAAAGCTACACAGAGAAACCCTGTCTCAAAAAACCAAAAAAAAAGAAAAAAGAAAAAAGAAAAGAAAAGAAAAGAGCAGGTCTCCCAGGAACATCAAACAGAGCACAACATGCTGCAATAAGACCAGGCATATACCATCACATCAAGGCTGGACGAGGCAACCCAGTAGGAGGAAAAGGGTCCCATAAGTCGGCAAAAGAGTCAGCGACCACCCCTGCCCACTGTTAGGAATCCCACAAGAACTCCATGCATATACTCATCAGAAGAACACCAACATGTATGCAGAGGACCTAGTTAGACCCCTACAGGCTCCCTGATCTCTGTGAGCCCCTGTGAGTCCTGGCCAGTTGATTCTGTGTGAGCCGTGTTCTCATGGTGTCCCTGACTCTAGGATCTCCACCTAATGTTTGGCTGTGGGTCTGCATCTGCTCCTATCAGTTGCTGGATGAAGTCACTTTGGTCTCTTTGATGAGAATTCTCCTAGGCTCCAGTCCCAGAACACTCTGCAAGAAGGACAAACTATAGGTTGACCATTTTATGGATGGGTTGGTGCTCAATCCCTCTACTTAAGGCCTTGCCTGGTTTTCAGAAGATGGTGGGGTCCGGCTCTGTGCCCTCCGTTACTAGGAGTCTTTGCTAGGGCTATTCTCACAGATTTGAGTTTCCTTTGCATTGCTTTTCCACCTTGCCCCTGAAATGCTCCCCAATTCCAGTCATTTTCCTCAGTAACACGCCCTCCATCTTCCCGCCCCGTGAGTTGATTCCTCCTAATGCCAACCCCAGCATCCCCAATCTACCCCTTCCCAGGGAGAAATCCTTTCTTGTTACCTCTGGATTTGTGGACCACAGCATAGTTATCTTTTACTTTACAGCCAGTATCCATTAATGAGTGAGCACAAACCATGTTTGTCTTTCTGGGTCTGGGTTACCTCACTCAGGATATATTTTTTCAAGTCCCATCCACATCTACATCAAGTTGCCTGCACATTTCATGATGCCGTTGTTTTTTAAGAGCTGGGTAATACTCATTGCTGTTTGAATTCAAGTCCTACTTCAGTTACTTTAATGGAAGAAAAGCAGCCTGTCATTAGCAGTCCAGTATTCTCAACTGTCATCATTTTCTTATAACTTAGAAAGCCATTAACATATTTTAAAACAAAACTCATTTTAATATGTTAGAAGAAATTTGACACATAAATATGCTAACTTCAAAGAATTCCTACTTGTATATCAGGTGAGTTATTAAGGTGCTGTATGTGTTGAGCCCAGGTTAGCATTTATAGAATTTGTTAGTAGCTTTAGTATTCTAGATTAAAATCTCTCATGACTAGCCCTTTGCAATTTATGATCTGATATTATCTAATATGAAAATTTATGAGAGGTAAAGTTTGTTTAATCCTAACTGCTCTACACACATTGCTTGAGTCTCAAAATCAGTCAGTGAAGTACATTTATCATTACACCCCTTCCTTTATAGATGAGGAGAGTTCAGCTGAGGGGAGATCTTACCTTTACTGCCCATGTCTATTAACCACAACGTACAAACAATTTGACTCAACAATCCCACATCTGGAACATTTTCCTGCATTCCTATTTGCAAAATATAAAATTATTAATGCGCAAGAGCATTCACTTCATCACTGTTGGCAAAAAATATTGTCAGTGGCATTGTGTCCTAAGGTTAAATTATGGGCAGTTAAATAAAAAATACAACACAGGTGGAATAAATAAAAACAATAAAAGGACTGCTATATGCAGATAGAGAAAAGTCTTCAAGATAAATGTTTAAGTGACAAAGTTAGATGCAGTATGATGTTTGCAAAATGTCACCCTTTGTGTAAACTATGAGTGCCTGACTTTTGTCTTGAATTTCATAAGATAAATATAGAATACACATAAGACATCAAGGACAGTGATTATCCGTGATTGATTAGTTCCCTGTAGTTCTTTGCCTATGGGTAGAACCCAAAGCTGGTAGCTTTGTGTGGGGCCTGGAAAAGGAGAAGGCTCTTTAACAGGTCCAGGCTGCTGTACAGTCTGATCTATTACTTTGACCATATGACCCAGCAGACTTGATGGTACTTGAGATACCAGTGGCAGATAGAGATCCTGTTTAGAGCCTTTAGCAGACCCCTAGAGGTGAGGTCTGAGGAGACCTTTGAGAGTTTGGAGCAAGACTCTACCATAATCTGTAGATGATTATTATCCCTTTGAGAGACATTTCTGTGCCTGATTGCTCTTGCTCTTGTTCACAAGTTCATTCCTTCACTGGCATTAACGTTTATTTCTTTGGGATACCAGCATATACTGAAGAACAGCAGGGACACACAGTCTTATGGACTGAACACTACTGGATTCTTGGACTTTCTATTGGTAGACATCCATTGTTAGACTAACTGGACCACACAGCCTATAAGCCATTCTAATAAATTCCAGAGAAAGAAGAGGTGTGTGTGTGTGTGTGTGTGTGTGTGTGTGTGTGTGTGTGTGTGTGTGTGTGTGTGATAGATAGACAGATATAGATATAGATAGATATATTCTTCTAGAGCAATGGTTCTCAACCTGTGGGGCTGCAACTCCTTGGGGGGGGTGGTCAAATGACCCTTTCACAGGAGTTGCCTAAAACTATTGGGAAATTCAGATATTTACATTATGATTTACAACAGTAGTAAATTTACAGTTTTGAAGTAGCAACAAAAATAATTTTATGATTGAGGGTCACCACAACATGAGGAAATGTATTAAAGGGTCGTAGCATTAGGAAGGTTGAGAACCATTGCTCTAGAGAATCCTGACTAATATAGACCCCATGAGATTTCCCATTCCACATTAAAATGTCTATGGATTCTGCCATTGTTCCAGTCTGGTCTATGCATCCATTTCTAGGAGAGACTGTTTGACATCAGACTTCCTGGTATTCTGGCTCTTACAGTCTTTCCACTCCCTGATGTTCCCTGAGCCATAGATACAGGAGCTGTGACATAGATGTGTATGTTGGGGTTGGCCTTCCCACGATTTGTTGATATCTGCATTGTGTCTAGTTGTGTTTTTCTGTGATGGTCTGCATTTGCTATAAAGAGGGGCTTTTTTGATGAGGAGTGATAGCTACACTTTTCCATTTTCTTCTCCCTCTCTTACTCTCTCTTTTGTTTCCTCTTCGGTTGTGTGTATGTATGTGTGTATGCACTTGCCCATGTGTGCAGGTATCTTCCTTGGTAGCTTTCTATCTTAATTTTTGAGACTGGATCTCTCACTGAACCTGAACCTCTTCTTTTCTGCTACACTGTCTGGGCACTGAACCTATGGAATCCACTGCCTTTGTCTCCCAGTATTAGGGTTATAGGCATAGGCCCATAGGTCCAGCTTTTGCATGGGTGCTGAGGCTGAACTTAGGTCCTCAAGCTTGTGTGGCTCTGTAACCATTGAACCACCACCCCAGCTCTCCCTCATCCATATTCAAGGGTCCTGTGACTACACTGAGCCCTTCTAGATAATTCTGGGTATCAGCCTTATTGAAAATCAGCTGATCAGCAACTTCACCCCCATCTACAACCTCAATTCTTCTTCTCTACATGAGGGGACATATGCATGGGCTTTCATGATTATAACGGGGGTATCTGGAGGCATTAGTCTATTTATCACAGTACCATATGAAACTTGAAGCATGTCTGTGTTGAGTGATGTGTTCTGTAGAGTGTTATTATCCTGAGTTACTTATGGGTAATACATAAAATAAACCAAGTGTTCTCTTGTCAAATAACTTTGAAAAACTGACTTAAACCAAACCCAGGTTCCTTTCCTGTAGAATTTCAAAATGTCTTCAATGTTAGTATGCATGGTGAATTGCCAAAGACAGGCTTCCTGAACAGATGTGACTCAATGCTCTCCTGACCTCCATCTCTCAACACTGCTCCTTTCTGGAAGATGGAGAATAACACCTTTTTGGGGGGGAGGGGAATTTGCAGTTCTATTATTTCAACACAGGGCTGCATTACCTTCATGAAAATGGTGGTTTTTCTGGAATCTTTATTTCTAGCTTATTGTTTTCAAGTAGGATTTTTCATTTATTTCTGACCAATTTTTTAAAGAATTTAAAAGATTTTCCATTTTCCATATGCTAACACTATTTGAGTAATGGAGGTGTTAGCTGCCTCCAAGCATTTAAAAACCTCATAAAACTATTCATGCCTTGTATATTTTTAATTTTTAGTTATATTTTCTTATATAAAATAAAAATTAATGTTCTTCATTCAAAAAGCACTTGTATGTTTACAGAGAAGCTAAGGAGAAAGAGTAGAGTTCTCTTTAGCCCCCACTGCCTGCTCCAGTCCAGACAAGTCCCTGAATGTTCAAATCTTGCATCACTGTGGTATATCTGTCAGCATGTTTGAATCTTGCATCACTGTGGTATTTATGTTGGCACTGATGAGCCACTGCTGACCCATTATTATTAACTGAGTTTGATAGTTTGATAGTTCATATTAGAGTTTGGTCCTGAGCGGTATATTTGATAGACTTGACAAATATGTGGTGAAATGCATCCATCATTGCTGTGGGATGTCCAAGTAGACAATGTATTATTTAAAGGGGGTTGATTATAAACACAATCTCTTTCTAAAGAAGAAAAGGGGATATGGATATGATAGGATAAACGAGTAGATTATTTAATCTACTTTTAAAGAGCAACAACTTGTTTAAAATGGATTTTGGTTTATTGATGCAAATTTGAAGTTGATTTTGTCATGTTGTATATATGACATGTATATATGTTACATGTTAGCTAAGTTTCTGGATATACATAGATATATTTCCATTAGTAGGTAATCTTCAAACACTTCAAAGACTTATAGAATATGGCATTTAAAATGTTTTAAAAACTTAGACTTTTCTGGACAATGAGACACATCTACTCCTGGCAGCACCAATTTACTTCAAAGAGGAAGATGGGCATCTAATATACACCATGTGGAGTTTAACTTCTTCTTGGCGAAACTGGCCATTTGGGCAAGAAATTGATTTTGCCTTGACTGCTTGACAGTATGTTGTATAGATTGGACATGCAGGACCCATGGAAAAGTCACCACTAAACTTTGCCTAAACAAGGCAAGATGGTCCTTCGGGTTCTTGCTTCACAGAGAAGACTGCCAAACATTGTGCAGGACACAAGGAGAAGCAACTGATGAACTTTGACAATAGGAAAGACAATCCTTAAAATTTCCTGCTTCTCTAAAAAGTCTGCCAGAGATTCTAGGCCTATAGGCTGAAAATGGATGCCCCAACATTGCAGAGGAACTTTGGATGACTGTCCAGGCAACCAGATGTCTCTGTCATTCTAGATTTTTGGGAGTTGCTTACAATGCACTTTCTGTTTA
Organism: Peromyscus maniculatus bairdii; assembly: GCF_049852395.1. Taxonomy (NCBI): domain Eukaryota; kingdom Metazoa; phylum Chordata; class Mammalia; order Rodentia; family Cricetidae; genus Peromyscus; species Peromyscus maniculatus. The sequence continues at coordinate 15,449,692 of NC_134856.1, read as the reverse complement.
CTTAGGTAATATGATATCCTTCTGGAGTCTTTGATGTAGTTGAAGACTAGTTATAATTACAATTAAAATTTTTCTTAGTTATAATAAAAGATAAATTAGATATGAAATCTCAGACTTGCAAATATAGGATAGATAGAATATTTTCTTTAATTTTGCCAAATACAAATAGACTAGATATTATAATTGTAATTCCTGATTGATAACTGTTCTATTATATGTAAGTTTACTATGTTAAAGTTAAAACCTTCCTTTTTTGATTAGACAGAAAAGGGCAAGTACTGTGGGATGTCTTTCTGTATGCTGTGAATATGTGTTGCTCTGATTGCTTGATAAATAAAGCTGCACTGGGCTATGGCAAGGCAGCTTAGAGACAGGTGGGAAACCAAAGCAGATATACAGAGAGAAGAAAGGAGAGGAGAGAGAGAGACACCAGCCACTGAAGAAGCAGCAAGATGCCAGCAGACCGGTAATGCCACAGCCACGTGGCAATTTATAGATTATTATAAATGGGTTAAATTATAGGAGCTAGCTAGCAGAAGCATGCCATTGGCCATGTAATTGGTAATTAATATTAAGCCTCTAAATGATTATTTTATAAGCAATGTGGGTCCTCAGGGCTGGGCAGGGCCCAAGAAAACTATACATCATTACAAGTTGTATGAAATAGATTCACTGCCTAAAACCCAATCTCATCTGGCTATCCCTTCTTAATGCTCTCCCTTCAGTTCCGGCTACCAGAAAATACCAATCTCTTTATTGAACTTTCCAAATCAATCTAGAATTGAATCATATGATACCCAGCCTTCATGGACTTACTTCCTTTCCTATAGACATGTAACATGACTTTTGCATGTTTTCTTATGTTTTGGGAGCCCTTTGTTCCATTCTTAAGCAGTAACATAGCATTCCACAAAGTTGAGTACATTTGCTTCAGCATTCCCCTAGTGTCTCTCAGATCTTTTGTGCATCTCTCTCTCTCTCTCTCTCTCTCTCTCTCTCTCTCTCTCTCTCTCTCTCTCTCTCTCTCTCTCTCTTTCCCTCTCTCTCTCTCTCTCTCTCTCTCCCTCCCTCCCTCCCTTCCTCCCTCTCTTTCTCTCTTTCTCTCTCTCTCTCTCTCTCTCTCTCTCTTTCTTTCTTTCTTTCTTTCTTTTGTGTGTGTTTTGTTTTGTTGAGACAGGGCTTCCCTGTGTAGCCCTGGCTGCCTTGGAACTCTCTCTGTAGACCAGACTGGCCTCAAACTCAGAGATCTGCTTGCCTCTTTCTCCCTAGTGCTGGAATTAAAGGCATGCACCACCACTGCCCAGCTCTTGCCCATTTCTTAATTGAACTATTCTGCTTTTGTTGAATTTTAAGAGATTTTTATATCTGAGATAATATTTCTGCCATTATGTATTTTTCCCATTATTTCAACAGTGTCTTTTGCAGAGCAGGTTTTAATTTTAATGAAGTACAACTTACCAAATTTTATTGTTTTATAGATCATAATGTAATCATACTTGTTACATCTAAAGACTGAGAGCCAAACCCCAAGTCACCTATATGTATCCTGGGTTTCCTTCTAAGTGGGGGGTGCATATGGAGGCCAGAGTTTGATGGTGGATGTTTCCCTCTGTCACTTCCTCCTTGTGTTTTGAGACAGGGTCTCTCACCAAACCTAGAGTCAGAGTCACTTCTAGAATCTGAATCTCACCAAGGAAGCCAGACGGACTAGGCCGCAAGCCTGCAGAGCCCTCGGTCTCGACTTCAGAGTGCTGGGTGCACGCATGTGTCTCTTGGCTAGCGTTCTACGTGGGTGCTGGAGATCTGAACTCAGGTCCTCGTGCTTTCACAAGAAGCACTTTACCATGGAGACGACTCCCTTACCTCCCTGAGAATTTTATAGTTTAGATAAAATTTTTATCCTACTTTTTTTGTGAAAAGTCTTTGTCAAGGTTCCTTTTTTTTTTTTCACTCGATAGCCAGTTTTTCCCATCACCAGTCATTTTTCTAGGTCTTTTGCCTTTGTTTATAAATTTTAGGATCTGTCAACACTCACAAAATAACACAATGATATTTTGAAATATATAAATAAATCTGAGGAAAAAAATGGCATGTTGACATACTGTCTTCCTATTCGTATCCATAGACTTTATCTCCATTTATTTTTAACTTCTCTGTTTTCCCTCAACACAGTTTATAATTTTTCTTTTCATAGATTCTGAACATACTGTGTCATATGTGTGCCTGTTTGGGTACTGGGTGCTGCTCTAAATGGTGTTCAGTTTCTAATTTCAACTCTCAAGTGTTCATCGCTGGTGCATAACAAAGCAGTTGGCTTTTGTCTAACAGTCTTTTGGATTCGCTTTTCATCACTATAACAAAAATGCCTGACACAGGCAGCAAGATGAAGGTTAATTCTGCTCCCAGTTTTGGGAGTGTCTGTCTATCACACCAGGGAAGCAGGTTAGAGCATAAGAGTTCATGTCCTGATGGTCAGAAGGAGGGTATTGCCAGGGTCCCTCTCTCCCTTCTCCCTTCTCTCCTGTTTGGGCCCCAGGCAGTGAGATGGTGCTGCCCACGCTGGAAAAACCCCCTTCCCCAGTTAGGTAATTCTCTCCTGAACCTTTATGGTAGTTTGAATGTAACTGGCCCCATAAGCTCATAGGGAGTGGCACTCTTAGGAAGTGTGATCTTGTTGGAGGAAGTGTGCCACTGTGGGAGTAGACTCTGAGGTCTGCTTTGCTCAAGCTTTACTCAGTGTGACACTCAGTCTACTTCCTGTTGCCTGTGGGTCAGTCAAGATGTAGCAGCTCCTTCTCCAGTACCATGTCTGCCTGCACACCACCATGCACACTACCATAGGGATAGTGGACTAAACCTCTGAAACTGTAAGTGATCCACCTCAATGAAATGTTTTCCTTTCTAAGAGTCATGGTCTTTCTTCACAGCAACAGAGAGTCATGGTCTCTCTTCACAGCAACAGAAACCCTAACTAAGACAGTCATTAAAGACATGCCTAGAGGTGTACCTTTACCTCCTTGGTGGTTTCAATTACAGTTAAAAGTGACAGTGAAGATTATCCACCACACTTTATATCCTGAAATCTTTGTTTGGTAGGAATATGTACACATGTATATGTAATGCAGAAGACACAAATAAATACAGTCAGACAAACAGCTAACAAATTGAATCTACTTGTGCTGTTTACTGCTAGTATTTTTCCTGTCAGATGAGTTTTACATTCTTTGAGGGCTGACATCTTTATCTTTTTTGATATAATTTTTGTATTCAGTTAACTGCTGCAGACAGCTGCAGCATAACAGTGCTTGCTATTTTACATTTTTAGTTTTTAATTAAAAATTTTCTGTATTTTCCCATCCTCCAACTCCTCCCAGATTCTCCTCATCCCCTTACCTGCTCAACTCCATATTCATTCTATCAAGAAAAAAAGAAACAAGCAAGCACAAAAGACAACAACAATCTCCCCCCGCCAAAAAACACAAATATTAAAATCAATACAAAGGAACAAAATACCAATAAGAAAAATAAAGCCAAAACTAAAGTCCACAAAAATACCACGTTCATTTTCTGTTGACCACCTAGTTCTGAGCATGGCACCTACCCTTGAGTGTGGTTTGTATACCTGAAGACTCCACTGGAGAAAATTGATTTTCCTTTTGCTACCAGGTTTCCGTTGCAGATATGTTCCTGGTTAGGAGTGGGAGCCCATGTGTACTTTCCCCTCTCAGTGCTGGGGCTCAGTCTAGCTTGAACCTGTGCAGGGCTTGTGCATCCTGCCACAATCTCTGAGTTCACATGTGCATAGTGTCTGGAAGACACTGTTTTCTTTGTTTCATCCATTACCACTGGCTCCTACAATCTTTCTACCTCCTTTTCTGCATATACTCCTGAGCCTTGAGGGGAGAGGTTTGATGAAGACATCCCATTTAGGACAGAATGTTCCAAAGTATCACACCCTCATTGCATTGTCCAGTTGTTGGGTCTCTTTGTCAGTTTCCATCTATTGCAATAAAAGCTTCTTTGATGTGGGTTGAGTGAGCCACTGATCTATGGAGATAGCAGAATGTCAGTAGAAGGCATTTCATGGTTATTTTCCTTCAGCAGAACAATAGCATTAGGTTTCTCCTAGGCTCAAAACCTATCCAGTCTCATGTTTGTGGTCACTTTAGCAGTATCAGTTATAGGTTCCATCTCATGGAGAAGGCCATAAATCTGATTAAAAAGTGATGAGTTACTCCCATAACATTTGTACTGCACCAGTAAATGCTGTTGTTGTAGGTCACAAGGTTTGTAGCTGGGTAATTCAGTGGTTGCCTTTCTTTGGTACTGTGCAGAGCACCTTCCAGGACTGTGAATGCTAGTCAGTAGAGGTGAAGCTTCTAGTGAGGCACCAGCTCAACATCTTTGTGTTCAATGAGATGTATAGGTATTGCTGCAAGATATTTGATTACACTGTGTAAAGATATGTCACTGTGATTGATTTAATAAAAAGCTAAAAGACCAGTAGCTAGGCAGGAGGTATAGCTGGAACTTCTGGACAGAACTCTGGGAAGAAGAAAAACAAGATCACCAGCCAGACTCAGAGGAAGCAAGACAAACAGGAGGAGAGGTAAAAGTCATGAGTCACATGACAGCACATGGATGAGTAGAAATGCGTTAATTTAAGTTATAAGAGCAAGTGGGACAAACCTAAGCTCTAGGTTGAGACTTCATAATCAATAATAAGTCTCTGTGACATGATTTGGGGGCTGGTGATCCAAAAAGGCCTGCTACATATTGTCATCAGCAATATGGCCTTACCATTAGGTTATAGAGGACAATCAATAGCCCTGGCTATTGATTTCCATCAGACCCCTTCAGCTAATGACTCAAGGAGATGTAACCCATTCCTGGCACTGGAGGTTTTACTTGGTGGCATAAGATGTCTAGCTGGAACATTGTCTCCCATATTATTTGGTGACTCCATTTAGATTTCTTTTATCATTATGGGGACAGTTATTCTTCCTACATCCTTAGCACATCTTCAAGTGAATCTGCTTTCACCTGAAAAGGTAAGGAGTGTCCAATGATTGACAGGCCCAACTGGATTAACTCTTAAGGGAGGAAACAGTAGTATATGCTCTTCAGAGAACATCTGAATGCCATGTCTCTATCCCAAACCAGAATCCACATCTCCATCACTACTGGGTTTGACCTGACCATATTTGGTGGCAGATTTTTGCATCCATGTTCACACGATATATTGGTCCTTTGCTTTTTGTTTTCCTCCTTGGAAATTTTTTCTTTAGTTTTGATATTAGGATAGTATTGGGCCCACAACATGCACTAGGAAGCACTGCTTATGTTTCCGTTTTCCAATCATGTAGACTGGGAATCAACCATACTGTCTGATCCAATCTGTACCTGTTCTAGGAGGTGATTAATAATTGATTCTGTTTGCTGAGTTGACAATAGGTGTAGTCAGAGGATCTGTTTCTTCTTGGGTGAGCTTTAGTAGCGTGTTTCATTCAAACAGTGCAGTACTAGTCTGTCATCTGAAGTCTTTCCTCATGATACTTCCCATCACCTTCTTGACATTCCCACCATCCTCCCTGGCCTGCTCCAAGGCCCAGTTCATTTCAGGACCCTTGGAAGTGCCCTGTGACTGATGACTGTGCCTTCCACCTCCGACCACTCATTACTCTACCCCAGTAACCTATTTCTGAAGCAGTACACAGACAACAGCGTTTCCTCCACCTCCTCTTACAGAATGAAGACAAACCATTGTAGACTCTAGAGCTCCTTGACAGTCTGGCCAGCCCTCCCTTTTAGCCTTTCCCTCTGACTCTTTCCATTAACCCTCATGTCTTTCCAGACTGACAAACCATGAGCTACATGCTTGGGTTTTAGTTTCCCATCAACTAAGCATATTTGAGATGAAAATCAGTGGTTTCCCAAGTTGGAAACTGGAAACAGCACCACCTCCAGTGCACCCGAAGGCATGGGTCACTGGTAGTGTGTGCTACTCTGGGCACTGTGGAGCATTTTGCTTCTTTTTAAAATGTAGACTATGCAACATTTCCATGAGACAGACTCTGCAAATGTCACTGAACACTTAAAATACAGGAGTAGAGACACTCAGCGCAGAAAGCCTGAATCTACAGCACACTTAACTCAGAGCTGCATCATACTCTCTCTTACTTTCTGATTCAGCATCAAGGGACTCCTTGCAGCCTGAGCCAATAACTCACACAGAGAGTGCATTGTGTGAATGAATGAGGAATGTGGAAATATATCTTGAAATTGTATAAATTATAAAAATATTATGCAGATATTGTGTTATCCATAAAAATTACGATTTTTTAAGTTGCTTTTATGATGAAGAGACCTTCTTTCATCATTTAACTCTATTCCCTATGGTAACATATGTAAGATAAAAACACCGATTTACTTTGTCATCAATTGTTTTCCTACAGTGCCAAGCAAGACTTCACCTTTGACCATATGATGATAATATGAACATCTTGACTCATGGGCAAATGCTAAGGAAAGATCATGTTGAAAGTAGCCTTCTATCTATGTATAGTATTTTTTAAAAAGGAGGAATTTCCAGACAAAGTCTTTAGCTTTTGTAGGCACACAGTGACTTCAAACATTTAGGTTTGTGTCCTTGTGGACTCCTTCTGGTCTGGTCCAATCTCAACCACAGACAAGCAGCAGATGTCAGTGTTGTGCAATTTTCAGGCTGAGTATTCAAGAGGCAAGCCATCTTTTGTTGCTTGGAGACAGAATCGACAGTGATTTTATGTACACAAATGTATCACTCTTAGATCCTGAGTAAACCGTAGATAACACACACACACACACACACAGAGAGAGAGAGAGAGAGAGAGAGAGAGAGAGAGAGAGAGAGAGAGAGAGAGAGAAGGTATATTTGAAAAATTATGAATCCCTCTTCTAAAGATGTAGCTATGAATCAGGGGCTGGAACAGAAGAGCCCAGAATAGAGAGTTGACCTTGTCAAATTCTGGTGGCCCAGAAAATAGGGTGACATCTAGAAAGCATCGCTTTTGTGTAAAGGAAGTAAATCTAAGTCAGTTTTGTCTGAGGAACGGACAGTGTTCCTACTTCATTGGGGTTCTGATGATAACTAAATAGGCTAAGAGATTTCCAGAGTGTAGTCTCAAATGAGCCTAGATGATGCTAGGCTCTGTCTGCTCCAGTGCAGCCACAGACGGATGCAAACCATCATGGACCTCTTTTACTAATAATCAGAGTTAACGCTACATATGAGTAATTTATTTGAAATGTATTGTGTAAAAGAGAAGTGATTGTAGGCAACAATGGAGAAAGACAAATGAGTTCAGTTTCTTCTGGAATATATAATCAAAGGGGGAAAATTCGGGCTATTCTTCTTTCTTCCACAAGATGGAGCAATCGGAATGAGCTGAACTACAAAGGAGATGACATTGGCGGCTGTCTTTTCTGTCAGGACATCCTGATTCTGTCAGATCAGAAAAAATGAAGCTGATTTTGAACTTGTTTATAGAACCGTCCAGCATTTCCTGAAAGTATTAGCCTTGTGTAGACAACAGGTAAAGCCGATGAGAGAGCATAGAGCACGCAGGAGAGCCTGGGAGCCCCGCCCATTCCATGGTGATGTGTAAGAGACCGCTCTACTTCGGAACTCCCAGAATTCCAGCCCCAGGGTGTCGAGCTCAGGAACAGCTGCTGCAAAATTGAGCAAATTTACCATGCGGAAATATTTCCTCATAATGTATAATATGATGATTTCTATTTTGAACCAGATCATTTTAATATGCCCAATCACAGTGAATGAACTCTGCCTTTCGGTATCTCAGCCTGCTACTTACAGCCTGCAATGATTTCGTTCAGTGGAATTTTCCACAGCGCATTAAATCAGACCCTACATAAAATAATTATGACATTCGAGTTTTACTAGTCTACCTCTGACCTATTTGTACAGAATCTTCTCTGCCTCTACCTGGCTGTAGATCTGTTAGCAGATCATTATAAATTTATCTCTAGGAAGAACCTGGGGAGATGGGATTGGCAACGGCTTGTAGATTAAATCCACGCACTTTTGGAAATATTATTTGTGTGGAATTTTTTTTGTTACCATTCACTCATTTGATAATCTGACTATATTATAGCCTAAATATTGTTTGTTGTTGTTGTTTTCTAGCACTACTCTATCACAAGTATACATTACTAACTTATTCAAGTCAACATGGAAGAAAAAAGGCATGGGCACGGATGTTTGAACTCCAGCTCTCAAACTCCCATGGGTAAGAGTAGTGGAATGGCGGCTAAGAGTAGTGGAATGATGAACAAGAGGAAAAGATTTACCAAGGGAGCCAGGCTGTGCCAAAACACATCACACAAAAGATCAGACTCAAAATCAAATACCGGAGTAATAAATACTTCCTGGCTCACAAGATAGAAAGGAACAGACGCTGATCGAGAACGGCATCACAGGCCCAGTCCTTGAGGTCCTAGTTTGGGCACCAGTTTCCCAGGGTAGCTCCAGAGTCTCCTTGTGCTAATACAGCAGTGTCAGGGATCCAGTTCCCCAAGTCCCACTAAATCACATTGTCATGTGTGTGGCCCAGGAGAAAAACTGGTACCTTCCTCTAAAATTCCCTCACTGGCGGCTTGCTTCTCCTTGGCTCAGACTGAGCGGTGACTGTTTCTGCACCAGTCTCAGCTGGGGAGAGGGCCTTGGTTTATCAGCCTAATCCAATCCCAGTCCCTACACTAAAGCCGTTCTCACACAATCTGCACCAGTCTCAGCTGGGGAGAGGGGCGTGGTTTATCAGCCTAATCCAATCCCAGTCTCTACACTAAAGCCTTTCTCACACAATCCTCCTCACTGAGAGTGGTGAATAGGGTAGGCTCTAAAGATAAAGCCACAGGAGGAAAAAAAGTGTTTCTGGAAAACAATACAAGTATCTATGTTTTTCTGGAAGTTGATAGATTCTAAAGTATTGCCATTTTAATAAATAAAACCCTTTCAGCATTTCAGACCTATCTTGTTTGATGCACAATTCTGGGGAAAAAACCCACACCATTATAAAATATCCTGCAGAGAGTCTTGGGCATTAGCTTTAGAAAGTTCAACAGCCAAATTCACAGATAGTACCCGATTGATACCTAGTACCCCAAAAGTAGGGCTTCACAAGGTAACCCCAGAGAGTTCAGACCTCTAGAGCAGATGTTAAAAAGCTATAAGAGGGAAAACTGCTTAAACCAGAAACTTACTTGGCCTGGAAACTTGCTAGATCCTTCATAAAAACATCCGTGAAGAAAGGAACTGTTACCCATCGAATGTCTGAGCTCATTCTGTGCAAGGGGCCCCCTTAGTGCAAGGGTCCAGGTGCTAAGGCTCCTTCTCTTATAGGCCCTTATGAGAATTAAAGGCAATGGTATATACAGCAGTCTTCCTCAATGTAATTTCCCACAAACATAATAATTCTATACATAGTTTATAGTTGCTATGTAAGCAGGATATACCTCCAGAGAGCAGGTTCTATACTGACTCCCCCAAAATGAGTAGGTGTACATGACATACAATCCATGGGTGATGGTCTTCCATTCGTTCCACTCTGCCAACCCTAAATATCCCAGTACAACAAATGTTGTCTGGGGGGAAAAACCTGCACCCAATGTGGGTACATTGAACTTTGTGTAAACACTGAGTATGCGTAGATCTGCATGCCTGCTTCATGATGGGATTCATTGGCTCCATTCACAGAGGAAACTATTACTAATTTTCCAGTAGGAATGCAAGATGTTATTATACTTTGTTAAAGCTAAGTTTAGAAACATATTGCATAATAGAGCTGAATCAGATGGGTGGCAAGGGAAAGAACACTTTGAAATTCACTTCTGTGATGCCAATACAGTAGTAGCAATTCTGAGCAGGTAAAAGAGGAGCCATGCAAAAAGGCAGGGTTGGAAAAAGGCACAAGTCTATCCTGGACCCACTGTAGGATAAGACCAGCCAAAGCTCCCCCAGTCTCAGGCTTATTTACTCTATACTAAGAATAGCCACTCTGCCTACTTCACCAAACTGTTGTAAGCACCTCCTGGAATGTATGTGCATGCATCGTGTCTACTTGGTATGATCAGTATTTATATTATCACAGCCCTGAGTAAAACATGTAGTTTGATGTGACTGACAGTTAAGTGCTATTAGACATAATAGCATATGTGAGGAGTCAGTCTTAGGAGAAACAGAGTTCTTGGTGTTCATGAAAGGCTATCTCTCTTTAAATCTCAGTGGTCATCATTTCTCTATGGCAAAAATAACCTACTCTGATTCTTTTCTCAATATCTGAAGCTCTGGAAAAATGTTAGTCTTGCACACCTGTAATACTTTTAAACTACAAAGAAAAAAACTACATGAAAGTCCTCCTTTCTCTTTTCAGGCCTGAAAATCTTTGTTTGAGTCCATCACCATCTAGGCATCACTCCCACCATCCCAGCTATACATAGGAACTTTGCCACCACTATCCAGTGATAAGAATATGGATTCCAAAAAGAAGTATTTTCCATCTTTTGTAGCTTCGTGTTCTTCAAGCATTTTGCTGGTGGTGGGGATACAGGCATAGGTCAGTTCTCATCTACAGGTTGTTGACCTTTGCTTTCAGTATAGCTCAAACCAAAATGAAGTCATCTCCAAATCTATGATCACATACTTTATTTCTAGCCTTAGAAATACACTTTTCTTAAGCATAGACTTTCCAGGAGCTTGTCACCTGCCTCTCTCCTCTAGCATTTGTGTGCTCAGTAGTATTGTAAATGTGCTTCACAGAAAACCAATAAAAATTATCCACTATGGGCTTCAACATCTTTTGTTTTTAGATTCTGAGAAGTATGCTCAAATGTTTTGTTTCTACATCGTGTTTTTTCTCTTGACACTTAACAACTAGAACAGACTCATCTGCAATAATTACAAAATAAAAATTCATCAAGCAACATAAATAGCTTGTGCTTATACAGAATTACATTATGTCAAAAACACAATTGTGTGTGTGTGTGTGTGTGTGTGTGTGTGTGTGTGTTGTATGTGTGTGTGTGCACACATGCTTGACCACGTATGCACATTAACAGGCAGAGATTGACATCAGGTGTCTTACTCTACATCTGTCCACCTTAGTTTTTGAGGCAGGGTCTCTTACTGAAACTGAAACTTGCCTTTTTTGCTGGACTGATTGGCCTGAAGGTCCAGGGATCTGCCTGTCCTGACCCCTTTACCCCCAGTGCTGGTGTTATAGACGAAAGCTGCTGTGGCTGACTTCTCACATGAATACTACTGATTTGAGTGCAGATCCCTATGTTTACACAGCTATTGAGCCATCTCACCTCTGCCCTACAACACAGTTTTAAGCACTTTTCAGATACCAACTCAGTTCTCATTTACATAACTACAAATGATTATGCGATTAGCCCATTTTACAGATAAAATAATTTGTGAATGAAGAAACTTGCCCAAAATAATTTGTGAATGAACAGTTGCCTAACATTATCCAGAAAGTAGGGCTCTCTCTCTCTCTCTCTCTCTCTCTCTCTCTCTCTCTCTCTCTCTCTCTCTCTCTCTCTCTCTCTCTCCTCTGTGTGTGCAGTGTGTGTGTGTGTGTGTGTGTGTGTGTGTGTGTGTGTGTGTGTGTGTGTGTATGTGTGTGTGTGTGCATCATGGTTCTCATATGGAGGTCAGAGGATAACTTGTGGATATCAGTTCTTTCCTACAGTGGTTCCAAGTATCTTACTCAGGTTATGAGGCTTAGTATCAAGTGCCTTTACCCTCTGGGCTCTTATGGTTGTTTTAATGTAATTGGCAGGCATGATTTCACAGGGAGTGGCACTATTAGGAGGTGTTGCCTTGTTGGAGGAAGTGTGTCACTGTGGAGGTGGGCTTTGAGATCTCATATATGCTCAAGATACCGCCCAGTGTCACAGACCATTTCCTGTGGCCTGCAAGAGGTAGGACTCTCAGTTACTTCTCCAACACCATGTCTGCCCACACACTGCCATGCCCCACCATGATGGTAATGGACTGAACCTCTGAATGTTTGCTGTACCATGGTCTCTTCACAGCAATAGAAAGCCTAACACAGTCCTCTCTCTGGTCCTATAACTGATATTTTTAACCTATCCATTTGACTCCATATTTTTGCTTCCAAACAAAAAATATTCCTATAACAGTAAGGATTTGTAATCATGATTAGTAAAGCAGAGAAATGAACTGTCATTCTTATCTGTTAGAAATATAATTATCTGCCTATGTCATAATTATTTGGGTGTGAAGAGTAGTGGAAACCCTTATCTACATACCAACCAGTGTCTACAGTGAAACCTGAAGTGTATATGATCAAGTTAATTAACTAGCAAGTTTATCCATTATTTTGAGTCACATTTAATGATACCCACAACTTCACAGATGAATTACTTAAGGAGCTGCTAAGGGCAAAGAGGAAAATCTGAGTTTCTTTTCAGATACACACACAAAATGATTTTTAAGATGTGTTATTTTATTTATCTAGAAATATGAGAGAATGTTTGTTCATTAGAATGCTTTCAGTTATATATAACAGAAACTGTAGCTCAAAGAAACTTAGAGGATAATGGAATATATCCAAGGCTCATTTGCACAATGGATCATGTCTTAGGAACAGCAGGGACTGTAATGCCACTAAAATTCTTTCTTTTCCCTAGCTCATTGTCAACATTAGTCTTTCCTTGCAAGCCAGCTTCCTCAACATACACACTTGCAAGCTGGCCTTCTCAACATACACACACATGCATGCATACACACATGTGCAGGCACACACACACACACACACACACACACACACAAACGCACACCTGGGGGGAGGTTGCACCCTAAGCCTCCATCACTGGAGCTTCCTGCTTCTTTCCATATTTCCAAATCAAAGTATTCCAGGAAAGATTCACTGACACTGGATCCAACCTCCAACTCTGTAGCACTCAAGTACAACCAGGAGAATAAGGTCTGTTAAGTCATTGTTGCTGGAAGGAAATATTTGTAGTTAAAAGGAGATACCAAAACAAAAGAGCCTATTTCTAGTGGCAATCCTGAGCAGATGAAACAGTATCCACACAAAAACATAGGGTTGATAAAGGCGTATGACTCTGCCCTGACCAGCTAAAATTCCCCAGACTCTCCAGCTTCTTTACCATATACTTAGAATAATCATTCCACCTATTTCATCCAACTGTTCTAAGAATCTCCTGGAATGTATGTGCATGTGCGAGTAACTTGAAAAATATGACAGAATTTCAAGGTATGACTGTTGCTATTACTATCTATATAAGGAACTACATTTCCCATTTTTCACACTGATGTCTTGAGTCCGACTGACACAGCAAGTAGTTTGAACAAATTGAAGCTCCTCTAGCCCCGCAGGCTGTGAGTGTACTTCTTCTCAAGCCATATTGCGGTCCAGCTGTGCATGGATATTATGCCAAGTTCATCAAGAGATAGTTGAGCTTCTCGGGGAGCAGGAGTAGGGGGAGGCAGAATGAGGCTCAGATGCAAACAATAACTCAACCAAGAAACTCTGCCTAGTCTGCCTCCCAGAGGTCTGCCTCCTAGTGCATGATTTCTTACTCACTGCTATCTTGGAGAGCATCATCAGTTAATGTACCTGAGGACAAAGATGAGTGCTGAATAGGTCAGTGGTGTGCCACTAAGACTAAGTCAAGTAGATGATTTTAAAGGTACCAACAATATGCAATCTCTCCTATCCATCTGGGGTTGCAGTCACTTGGGTACCAACTTCACCACTGAGGAGGGATGGGAGGACTGACTCACAATTTAACACTATTGATTGTGTGGCGACTTTCTCTTTATGATATCAAAGGGAATGCTCTCAAATCATCACACAACCTGCCACCCGTGTCCACTCTGAACACCTCGAAATTCTGTAATATTTTTTCAAGTTACTACACCACTGTAAGCCCCCAGTCGCGTTCCCATGCAGCTCCTGTCTAAAGCAAAGCACCTATGAGAAATACCAGTAAACTTGGGGGCCTTAAGTAGTTGCTACTTGGCTAACATTGTGGCTTTGGAACGTCTTGGCTTCTCCTTCATTTGTGAACCTGGTGCCTTTGGAAGCCACAAGAGAGCACCGGATCCCCTGGAACTGGAGTTACAGATGGTTGGGAACCCCTATGTGGATACTGGGAACTGAACCCAGATCCTCTGCAAGGACAGCATGAGCTCTTACCCACCAAGCCCTTTCTCCATCCCTCCTTCATTTGTAAATTAGAAATAGTATATTTCTCAAAGTGCTCACATGAGGCTTAACTGTGATGAGTCATGAGAAGCTCTGGGTAACATAAGGGTATTGTAAATGGAGATATTTTCCATTGGTCCCTAAGGAGAATCCAAGCAGAAGATTCAAGGAAAATTGAAAACTTGGTGTTTGCACTTAACTGCATGCAGGTCACACAGTGCTCACGTCGTGGCCAGTGTCAGGCACAGGCTGTTGAACAGTGGCGGTGGGGACCTTCTCCTTCTGTGCTGCCTTGTCAATGGTTTACCAGAGGAGGATGCCAGCCAATACGTTAGCTTGAAAATATGGCTTTCTCTTTCCTGTCCTTAAAGCTGGGAAAAGAAAATGTAATTGCTACAGTTTGGATGTGAATGCTGGTTAAAGGCCTGTGTAGTGAAGGGTGGGCCCCAAGCCTGTGGTAGCATGGGAAGGGTGTAAGATCTGGCTGAGGGAGTTAGGTCATTGGGGGAGGATGCGCCCTTGAAGGGGATCTTGAGATCCAGACCCTTCCATTCCTCATTGTTTCCCAGAAGCCGTGAGGTGGGCAAGCCTGCTCTATGACATGCTATGTCATGATGCTCGGCCTCCCCATAGGCCAACAGCAAAGGAGTCAACAGTCAGTGGCCTGAACCTGGGAGACCTGGCCTCAAGTAAACCTTTCCCCTTATTAAGTTGATTTACACCTGGTATTTGTCACAATGACAAAAAGCTAACTTACACGGAAATTAATTTCCAGCTGCCACTGCCCAGCATTAGGAGAGACTTTAATAACAAATATCAACCTTCCAAGACAAAAATCAAAATTAAAAGCAGCTTCAACTGAGTATCATTTTCTTACCGTTAAAATCGGAAAACCATGTCTTAATCCCTCTAACTTCAAGACTGTATTATAAATCATATTTAATATATAGATTTCTGCACATATTACACATTTGCACATATATGTACTGGGTATTATGGCATTTACATCAGCAGAGCGATGGTATAAGTTATAACTCAAGAGATAGGAAATGCTTCTCTACTGCACTGAGCTGATTGGGAAACATCCCCTCTGTACAGACCTAGGGTAAAGACATAGCAAACACGTAAGTGCACAGCTCCTTTTGTCTCTTATCCACTCAGGATTAGCATAGTTTATTCAGATAAGCACTGCTGTGTGCTCGTCACTTTCACTTGGAGAGCCTATAGGCACAGTCTGCTGCCAATCTTCTACCTGTTTCCCTTCAAAATCTCCACTGTCCCACAGTTGGGATTTTGCAAGTCACTTTTGTCTTTCCTCTGGATAGAAAAAGCAAAAGCGAGATGAAACTCTCTTAGTTCTTCACCACCAAACCAGAAGTTTGTGAATGCCAACAGATTTACAATAGTCTTAAAGGTTTTATTAACATTTTATTTAGTGTACGCCTACACTCACAGTATGCTTGCCTGTGGGGATCAGAGGGCAACTTGTGGTATTTGGTCCTTCCCTTCTTCAAGACAGGTTCTGAGGCTCAAACTCTGGAGGTCATCGGGCTTGGAAGCAAGTGCCTTTTCTTGCTAAGCTCTCTCCCCAGCCCTGGATTTGCAACATTTTGAAGAAAGGCATTGAGCATATGCGATCTTCATCTGACCAATTTTGTTAAACACAATTCCTAAAGGAGTTGCAGTTTTGTAGTTAAAATTAGGCATGCGATTGTCCTGGCCTTCTGCCAGTACCTTCATCCTCAGGGTTAGAAAACGACAATAGCAAGATAAATCTGATGCATGAAGACCTCCATTGCTTCCCTGAGGACCAAACACCCTTGTCTAGCTTGTGTGTGGTGGCACCTGGACATCAGAAAAAAGGCTGTCAGAGTTCCAGAAGGAAAGGCAGAGCTGCAGGACTAAGGGGAGCCAGTACTGTACTGAGTCTGTGATAGGGAGGGGGGCTGGGGTGGGGGAGTGCTCTGTCTTTTAGCAGCTAAACTAACCCTGGCCTCCTGAAGCCTGCTGGTGAGATCAAGCTCCTCAACCCGGTTCTCAGCTGCAAAAAGGCAAGCTAAGGACTCCAGACTCCAGACTGCGGTTGCTGCTGTTATAACTTGCAGATAGTCCCTACCAGTCCACTGCAAGGGGGCCTTCGTACATTTTATTTGGCATGGAATCAGTTTTAGGATGGGCCAAAAGGCTGTTTCATTGTCCCAGTGTTCGCGCTTGACTAAACCATATCCACAGGCTGAAGGAGTTCTTGTCTGTTTATTTATTTATTTATCTTTCCTGAAATGAACCCGATGTGCCTGCCTAGAGTGGAAGGCAAACATTACATAAATGCTATAAAGTACAAATAGCCCTTTTTGAAAAGAAAGGGGCAGGGCGGGGCCCACAGAACAAAGCTACCCCTTGAAGACTCAAGATTCTAATTTGGAATATTTTCTCACTCCCGGCTCCAAATCTGCATCATTAAACCACGAACAAGGGAAAGGTAATAATTGTGAGCAAGCCGAGTATTTCTTAATGATTTTCTGTCTTGTATCCAAAGGAAATAAGCCAAATGCTTACTCAAAGCTGAGGGGGGAGGAAAGGTGGGGCTTGTTTTTCTGCTATTTCTTTTTCTTCCTTTTTTTCCCCCTATAGTCTTTCTTCTTCCACTGAAAGTGTCTATAAAATTTTTAAAGGAAAGTAGGTTGCTAAAATGTACTTAATTTGCCATGATAGATTGAGTCCATGCTTCACTGGCTGTAATTGAATCTGTGACCTATTTCTTTAGTAAAGCAGAAATAGTCTCTGGGGTTTTTGTCACTACCATCTAGTAATGAAATTCAAAGGGACTGTCAAAATGTCTACACTTTTTCCACTGGTTGTTAATGTTATTACTTTACAATTTGTTCCTTTTTAATTAATCTTAATAAATGTGTACAGACTCTACCTGGCCACTAGAAATGCTAGACGTCGACTCTGCCATCAGCACAGCAAAATCAATAGAAATGACATGGCAGCCAGCAAAGGTCTTGAAGTATTTTGGTCCCACTTTGAAAAGTTACCTTAAGATCTCGGTTTAGAGAGTCCGCCCCAAGAAGAACAGGTAGCAGAGCACAAGAGCCGAAGTCCCAAGTCCCCCTCCATTCACTCCCTCTACTGCTGCTGCCACCAGTAACTGCTGCAGCTTTGCTGCAGGGCTGTGAACGTGGCAAGCAGACAGCCTGGGGGAGCAATATTTTATTGACAAAATGTAAGAGAAAATATGTTCGCTTGCTTTTAAGCAGTGTTGTAGGAGGGTGTTAGAGAACCAGATGGCCCAAGTTAGTCTTTCATTTGCCAAGATGCTTGGGAACAAATGCCTGCTCTGTAACTCACATGGTGGTGGCCACGTTGCCCATGGGCACCATGCTCTAGTTTCCAGAGCTAACTATTTGTACTGACTTCAGGGGACCCAAGGCTCAGGGATGAGGAAGCAGTCTTAGAACCATCTCCTGTAGGATCCTGGGTGAGATGAGAGGCAGACCTACAGGTCTTTGTCATGATGGTGTCAACTGGATAATTTCCCTTTCTCAAACATGATCTCACGATATCATGACTCCACATCTCAGTCTCAGCACCTTCTGACCTGCTAGACTGGAAGTTGAGAACTGGTAGCCATCCTGACCCAACATTTCTGCTACTCACTCAAGTCTGTGCCCCTTCCCTGAGGTAAAGGAAGGAACAAGGGAGGTTCTGGAATGGAGTGGAGGAAGTGAGATGAATGGCTCCCATTAGAGAGCGAGCTATCAGGTTACCTAAGTACACATAGGGCTTTTCTCCATCTTCCTTTAGTAGCCCTTTCACTAGGGTGACCATCTCCTCTTCCCCCTTTGACTTTTTCCCATCTCTAAATTCCAAGCTCTTGGCCATTTTCCAAAGCTATCTGGAGAGCCTCCTATCCTTTGGAATCCTTCCCAACTCTACCTCTGGTCTTCCCCCAGTGAAACATATTGGAGTAACCCTGTATCATCTGTACTGGGATACAGGAAAAAAATGATGCTACAGGGACTTTGGAGATTGGAATTTCTATTCAGTGGGAAATATGGACAACTGCCAGCTAATTTATATTGGCTTGATAAACACTCTATTTCTCACCTTTGGTAGTCAATGTAGATTTCTCCTTTTACTTTACAATGGACCTCCTTATTAGAAGGTTCTAGAAACACAGTGGATGAAGTCTTGTGCTAAGAGCTCATAGCTTTGAGATAAAATGCAGTCTTTGTCCATGAAATCAAATATTTGTAATGGGAAGAAAAGCACATAATAGTACCTGTTCCAAGTCTGGTGAAGAGGAGCCATGCATCATGACCAATGTGAGCACAGAGGAAATTTTCCTCTTCTACTCTGGAGCCAGAAGGATGGGATTTATTGGAGGAAGGGTCAAATTCTTGAAGGTACAGGAAGAGCAACTATGTGGGGAGCATCCAGAATGGAGGAGGTATTCAGTATTGAAGGAGGTATGCTTGGGTAATAAGAACTCTAACACTTTCAAACAGAAACTTCCAGTCAACTGTCAAGAGGTAGGGTTGTACATTTAAGCTGAGGACAGCATCATGGGGACCCTAGTTCAGGCTTCAGAGTTTGAGCTACACACTACGGGTCTTGTATGACAATAATAGAAGAGATAGTGGTTAGATTTACATTTTTAAATAGCTTATTTGGCTCCAGTGGTGAGGAAGGTTCAAGGGGATAAGGCTGAATGGTGATGAGGGAGGACAAGATGAGCCTTGGGCATCTGCAGATTTCCCAAGGGTCCACAAAGTGGGATTCACTCGCAAGCCAATTAGAACAGTGAGCTCTTCTCATTATGAGCAAGACTTGAGTGAAGTATTGTTCACAGTGAGACACAGCAAGCCTTGCTCTTGGTAAATGAAGTGGTAACCTGGTTAGTGGAATGGAAATAAGTTCCTCTTATAGGAATGACCACACTGTCCATCTTACTGATCCATTCCCATTTCTAGCCTGGAAACTAGAACCTAACAGGCCATGATGGCTCCAATCATCAGTCATTATCATACTCTCCTCAGGCACTAGGCAAGCTGATATCATGATAGCTGTTCTTAATCAGTCATGTCATCTACGTTTTTATAATTTCCCATTTGGTCAACCAAGTAATACCCATTTTCATCTACTTTCCTATAGCATATGCTGGAAGAAAAAAAACATGTCTTGTGAGCACTGGCTTCCCATGTGTGGTGGTGGCCATTACTTTGCCGTGCCATTGCTTCCGAGTCACTCCAGTGCTAAAGGGCAGTTTGCTCCCACAGTCAGTGGAACATAATGAGGTGCTAGCTTTACACAGAGAGAAATGTGGAGCCTTTTTCTTTACATTTATTTATGTTATTTTAAATTTCTTTATTATGAGAGAGTGTGTACATGGCCAGGCATCCATGTGGAAGTCAGAGGACAACTTTTGGGAATCTGCTGTATCCTCTTACCATATGGGTTCTAGGGAACAAACCCAGGTCCTCAAGCTTGGTGGCAAATGCTTTTACCCACAGAGCCATCTCTCCAGCCTGAAATGAGGAGTCATGAGGAATCTCAACACTCAGTGTAAAACTGACACTTAATAACATTCCTAAGATTTTGGCATTGTCCTCCTGACTTGTCTCAGGAGGCTCATGACTTGTAGATATTGGCATCATCCTCAGGAGTTCAGAGTCAGTGTCCATGGTCAAGGTCATTTAGCTAGGGTGACAGGAATTTGAAGCCCAGAACTGGATTCTTTCTCTATGTTCCAAATCACACTGGAATACAACGCATTGACTTGGAATGGCTGAAGGATGGAAGATGCTGGAAAGCATGAAAAGGGGCTGAGGAATATGCTGACCATAGAAGGGTTTGCATTGCTATGGCTACCACCCCCTTTCCAAACCTCTAGCCCCAAGCGCTCACAGAGGTTCAGTGAGAGTGAAGAGACAAACCCGAACCTTGCTCTGTGTTTACTGCAGTAAACCATCACCTGTGCACATTCTGCACTCTTCTCCCACTGTTAGACCTTTCTGTCGCTTGCTTCCCTCAGAGCCCAGCAGAGGAGACTGCAGACATCCAGCATTTGAGGATTTGAGGTTCATTTGCTACAAACTCTTAGTGCTGCCTCATCAATAAAGAGGGTTTTTGTATTTACGACCAGGCATTTTAGTAAGCATAAACATATTGGGAGATGTACATCAAGGGTTACCTTAAATATCTCTGTCTTTCTGAGTGCAGGAAGACAGTTCGCTTCTTTACAGGTGTCCCTGTGACGCTTCCACACCCTGGAACATTTAATATTTTATCTATTTGATTTTTTTCAATCTCTTCTTGGAAAAGTTTGAAGGTGAGAGTGTTTAAAACACTCCGTCTGTCTTCTGGCTCTCTACTTCTAAAGTTATGGAAACGGTCCTGCAGAGCATGAGTCACCAGGTCGAGTCAGGGCCGGAGATATTATCCTGTTACTTGGGCTGGTCTCTTGACTACTTCCTAGGTAGATAAATTTCCTGGATAGCTGAGTTCCAGGTAGCAGAATTGCCTGTAGTTGGTAAAATCTACCAGGTACTATGTCAGTATCTTGAAGGGTCTAGCTCAGTGCTGAGACAACATATTGCAACCAACGTCCTGGAATGTTCTAGAATGACCAAAGATTGTTTGTAACATATGCTATTCAGTTGCCCTCTGGGTTGCATGAAATGGAAGTGTGGGTACGGTCTTAATTTTGTGTGTTGGTTAGTCTGTTTTGACATACTTTTAGGTGTAAGCAAATATGTCCCAGCAACCTCGAATGAAGAGAGTTGTAGCATCCACAGACCATGGGTTGAATAACCACTCAAATAGCTACTTCAATAAAGAAAAATATAGCTGTTAAACTTAAGAATGTCTTTGAAGACACGTTATATTTCAAATTATTCTACTCAGCTTTTAAAAGTAAAGTGATGGAGCAAGAGAGACTGAGGTGTAAGTGCTACACACACACACACACACACACACACACACACACACACACACACACACAACAAGAAAGAAATGAAAATATCACCCCAAACTCGCTCCAAGTAGATGACATGTCAGTTTTCATCTTTACTTCAACTGTTGTCCTGAGGGCTTTGGGGAAATCAAAGGATGAACACGGAAAAGGGACCAAGCGTGAGAATAATTTCTGTGTCCTGTTTTAGATTACCACATTACCTCATCAAGTGTAGAACACCATTTTGGAAACTGACAGCCAGATAACCCACCACAGAGAGGGTGACAGAGGCTTCTGCCTCCTAAGGATGGAACTGGTACTGCCTTCTGCTGACTTCTAGCAATTAGAAGGGCATCTACAGGCTTGGCCGTTCCGAGGCTGTTCTCTGGAAAGCCTGAGTGCCTGCACTATGATGTTACTGGGTGAAGGCTTGCTCTTTTCTCATGTGTTGGGCTGAAAAATAAGGTTATGCAAAGCTGCAGCACCCTCCAGAGAGGACTGACGTTGCTTAACCAGAAGGGACTCATCAGCCTGTTGGGCTCTGCATTGTGGATTTTTATGAAGTTTTTTTTTTTCATGGCCTGTCCTCTCTGTAGTGTTTAGTTCCCCACCCTTGGGTTCCAGTTTCATTTCATTCCACAACTGTCCCTGCTTAGTGGCCCAACTGTCTCTGTGGGTTTTCCTTCATTATTTATTAGGATGTTTGCTGCTGACCATGTGTGGTCATTGGGAAAATAGCAAGATGTCTTCATTTTTAATCTGATAGGAAGAACTCAGATGTGACTTCAAGTACATAGGGACATAGGGATACTCTGCGCATCTGCAGACACAGCTACCAGGATCCAGATGTAACTTTTTTCATTATCCCACTTGTAACTCTCTGCCTACATGATGGGGTCCACCTAACTACAAAAACCAGTAGATCTGCATGGCACTCTCCCCCATTCTGCTCATGTCTGCCCAGGTACCTACTCGAACAGTTAGACTAGCATGATTTTTGCCTTAAGGTCTTGAGGGAGTCTCAAAGGTGGAATTCTACATCTTTTCCTACAGAGATCTCATTATGTATGTGTAATTTGAGTAAACAATGAGACTCTATTGAATTAAATTCCTCCCTTTAAATTAGCCTTAATACATCAGAAAGGGGGAAGACAGGGTACTTTTCCTTAGAGATCAGGTCATTAATTCTTAAGCTCTATGAAATATTGAGGGAAATCGTGAAAATAAATTTGCAAACAATTAGAGGAGCAGTCACCAAAATAATGGTTTTTCTCAGAGAAACCAGATAAAGTGAATACCAGACCATCCATTTTTCAGTTTCCTGAAACTGTAAGACTGATATTCACGTGATCAAGGTGTGATATTAGTTAGATGTTAGCTGAATGCAATACTGCTGGAGTGTTGACTTTAAAAAAATTCACTTTTAGGAAGTGCATTCTGTTGCCATTTTGTTCAATATATATGAGTAAATGTGCCAATAGCCATTTAACAATCTCCTGCTACATTTATAGCAATCTTGTCTGTTTGGGGTTGCTTTGTAATGCAGACATTATAAGTCTTGGCCATAAAATATCATCCTTCTAAAGAACATATTTAAAACAAGTGTATTTTGAGACTAAGCTTCCATTCATTAGAAAATGCAAGCCACACAACTAGCACAAAATTTGAGCATGTCCCAAAAGGCTTAATCAAGATTTATCATTGTATCTATCCCTTCAATAAGATGCTAAATGCATAGCTTATGTACACTGAGTGTTCCTGAGGACAGCAAAAGAATCAGGTGACATTGTCAATATGGGACACATCTGCATCTCCCAAAGATGCTCTGGCTTCTTCTGTATCACTTGAAACTACTTTGACTTGCAGACCTATCAGCCATATTACCACCCTTGACCCCAGAACTAGGTTTCTCAACACTGGACCTATGGACATTTTGGATAGGAAAATTCTTTTTGTGGTACTGGCTGCTTTGTGCACTGTAGGATGTTCAGCATCTCCTCTCACCCTGACTTACTAGGCCACTAACTTGTCTCTAGAAATGGCCAAATGTCTCCCTTGTAGCACAGGAGTTCATGATGTAAAGTAGTGGCCATCCATGAAACATCTGTGGAACAAGAAGAAACCCAACATGGGCAGTGACTTACAGTTTTTGAGGGGTAAGGACAGTGGGGGGCAGAGAAAAAGTAACTAAAAGGCATTGAGAAATTCCTGAATTAAAAGGAAGAAAGACCTGACTGAGATTACAAAGAACCTTCCACATTTTGAGCCTATATCATGATATATCCTAGTAATAAACTTTAAAGATTAGAAATAAAAATTTGGGGAAAATAAGGCAGGGAAAGAAGAAGAACTAGAAATTACAGGGGTGGGGTGGGGGTGGACAACTCAACATTTAACCAAATGAACATCTGTATACCATCCAAAAAGTTTTGTTACTTGGGATACGTTACTATGAGGGCTCAATGAAGAAATGCATGATGTTTTTTGCAACATGAAAACCACAATACACACTTAGTAAGTTCTAATCATTATTATTGTACTTACTATGAAATACCTATGTATCCAGAAGGATTCAAGACCTGACAGAGCACTGAAGCCCTGATGTCCAGATTCCTATGTTGCAATGGAGACAATTAGAGGAAAAATGGCTGAGGTTTCTGCTCATGCAGGTGTGTGTGTGAGTAGGGCTCAGGAGTCAGAGTAGTAACTAGAAGCTAATTTGCTGGTGCTACCAGATAGTGAGGATTGTCAGTCAAGAGGAGCTAAGTCCAGAGAGGGAGTCTCTGATTTGGGTTTTTTCTAGGCTAAGGGCAAAGGAAAGGGAAGAAAATTGAATGGATGGTTATAATAAAATTGTAGAATTAGGAAATCAGATCTGAGAGTCTCAGTCAGTGAGGAAGATAATGGGGTGTGGGTATTGGGTACCTGGAATTCTGCTAAATTGGAGAGACTTTGGGTCCCAACAGAGTTTCTTCTCCTTCTAGGCACACAGGACTATTTAAAACCTCAAACTACCAGTTTTGTGTACGCAGTCAGCCCTCTTTATCCATTAGTCCTATAGCTGTAGGCTCGGTTGCTCATGAGTCAAAAGCATTAAAAAACTATTGGATCTATATGGACATGCACATCCTCTCCCAAACACATATACTCCCTCTCCCATCGTTGTTCTAAACAATGCATGAGCAGTTATCCACATGACATTTGAACTATGTAGAGCATCCTTAGTCATCTAGAGGTGACTTAAGCCCACAAGAGGGCGTTACAGGTCATTTTATGGAAAGGTCCAGAGCATCTGTGGATTCGGATATTGTGTTAGTTACTTTTCTATTGCTGTGATAAAACACCATAACCAAGGCAACTTAGAAAAGAAGGAGCTTGAGTTTACAGTTCCAGGTAGTTAGAATCCACGACGGTGGAGTGGAAGCAGCAGGCAGTAGGCGGCTGCAGCAGCAGCTAAGGATTCACATCTTGAACTGCAAGCATGAATCAGAGAGCAAGGACTTGAAATAGCTTGAGTCTTTAAAGTCCAAAAGACTGCCTTCAGTCACTTGCTTCCTCCCACAAAGCCACACCCCCTAAACTCCTCAAACAGTGTCATTAACAGCGGATCAAATGATCAAATGCCTGAGCTGTGGAGGCATTTCTCATTCAAATCCCCAAAGATATGTTCATGGATCTTGGAAGCAATATTCCCCCACATACTGAGGGCTGATTCTCTATATGTATAAAGTAAGCACACATATAAATATGCATATGCGTAATGTGCCACCCATAAATTCAGCTTAGATGAGTGGGGACCTTCATGTGTGTCTCTGTGCTCTTCTTTATACACAGATGACAAGTCAGCCTGGCCATGCTGCTTTCTACACTTAACAAAATGTAGGGTGCTCTGATTTGGGGTTTATATAATAGGTGTTTTACATCTTTAGCCCTTCATAAAAATCCATCCTTTCCCCAGGGTTCTTCTGATTACTGGGTCAGAAGTGTCTGCATTCCTATGACTCTGGAGACTCAGCCACAGAACAGTTAGAAGTTTAAGAACATCACAATCTCAGAGTGATAGCAAGACCTTTCCCAGGAAAGATGAGTCACCCAGACACTGTAAAGGAGAAGTCTGAAGGATTTGACAGTGTTCAAATGAAAAGCTTCAATTCAGCAAAACATCCGAAGCAAGTTCCAAAGATCAAATACACACCAGACAAGTCCTTCTTCTCAAGCCACTTGGCAGTTTACAAACTACAGTCCAGCTTGGGAAAAGAAACACGTGTTAGAAAGTGGACTGTGTGTGCTTAGATACAGGGAGGGAAGAAGTGAGAAGGTCCAGCATGCCAGCAACAGGATGCTCAGTCTTAACGAGGAAGACAAAGGCTTGGTGAAGAGGAAAGTTCATTGAAGATTTGAATGGATGTTTCTGGCCAGATGTTAAAATGCTGTTGTCATGACAATGGAGTGATTGGCATGCTCCCGGCAAATAATGGGCATTTAGGAAACCTTGAGAAAGTGAACCCACTGGAGGTTGGTAAGCAAGACTGTTGGTTTGAATCATGCCTGGATTTTGTCCAGAATCTGCCATTGGTCTAACAAGATAGAGGTTTCCTGTATCCCACTCTGCCTTTTGACTTTTTTGAGTGACTTATCCCAAATAACTTATCCCAAGTAACGGAACTTTTTGGATAATACACAGATGTTCATTTGGTTAACTGTTGAGTTATCCACCCCCACCCACCCCTGTAATTTCTAGTTCTTCCTCTTTCCCTGCCTTATTTTCCCCAAATTTTTATTTCTAATCTTTAAAGTTTATTACTAGGATATATCATGATATAGGCTCAAAATGTGGAAGGTTCTTTGTAATCTCAGTCAGGTCTTTCTTCCTTTTAATTCAGGAATTTCTCAATGCCTTTTAGTTACTTTTTCTCTGACTCCTGTCCAAAACAAAAATTTTGGACTTCCATTAATAATGTATGTTTAAATGATGACATAGAATTTCACCCCACAGAAGTAGGGGGCCCACTGTGTTGTAGTCAATTTTTCACAGGAAAAAGGAGTAGGATTCTTAAGACAAAATGAATTGTTTACTGACTTTGAAACACAGCCCAAAGGGCCAAGAAGACAATCCAATATTCTAGTTTGTATTTTGTCTGGAACATTTATCTATCACACATTAACAATATATTGATAAGTAATTGTACATACACAGACATGTAATATTATCACCTATTCAGTTGTTTAACATGGCATGAATATATCATCTCAAGGAGTTCATAGTTCAGAGATTCAACACAGTTTACTAGTATTGTGATTAATTTTGATTGTCAATTTGAGACATGGAAACAAACATCAGAGCATGCCTGTGAGGAACTTTCTTCCAGAAATGAGATAAAGCAAAAAAATCCATGGAAGTCTGTTTAAGAAGTGTAAGGGAAATTTATTAACGTAAATTGAGGAAATACACTCATGAATACAGAAAGGAGTAGACAGCTGCAGTTGTCCGCTGATCTGACCAGGAGCAAATCCACCTCACAGGCAGGAGCAGGGAGAAGGGGCATGTGATCTTTTGCCCTCTCCTTTTAAGAGGTCATGTACAAAGGCAGGAAGCACTGCCTCCTTCTGGCCCTATAGTCCAAAGTCATGGGTGGAGCAAATACCGCTACATTTCTCCTTTTTGTCTAAATAAGAAGGTTCTAAACTTAATGTAAACCAGCAGGCCATTTTGTGCCAAGAAGAAGACAAACTTCCAAACAGAAATGTCTTAGAAGCCCAACATTCTCTCAGGATCAGATCAGTGCTGCCAGGAGTAATCATGCCTCACATCAACAGAATTCTAAGTTATTGAAACATTTAAATGCCATATTCTCTAGGTCTATGAAGTGTTTGAAGATTATCTATATGTTTCTTTAAATCTGTTTCTTTAAACCTAACTAACATAACTATAGAAATGACAAGCATGGGTGACTACAGTTCTGTAAGTCACATCTACATAAAAATCCTAAGGACTAAAACTTCACATTAACAAGATAAACAGTCTGTAAGTAGATGTACCATATAAAGACAATGAACTCACAATTGTCACAATACACAAAATATCTTAAACAGAGGTAGAAATGTATAATGCAATATCCAATATGAAAATATCCTAAATATGCATCAATATGCAAAATATCCTCAACAGAAGTAGAATATATATACAGTATAATAAATATAATATTACATTTGTATCAATATACAAAATATTTCAAACAGGAGTAGGAATATGTGTACAATACAACAAATATAGTTTTGTGTTTGTATCAATATGCAAATTATCTTAAATAGGAATATAAGAATCGTTTATATTTGTATCAAATATACAAGAATCTATATCAGTGCAAATTATCCAAGACTGATAGTTTGCTAAATCAGTTTACCAGTAGATACAATACACTACCTTAATATACTATACCTATCCATTCTCCTTTTTCTTTTCTAAAGGAGAATACTGAGTCTAAATTTTGTTGTCCCATCCCCCAACCCTATAACCATCCATCCATAACCCTGAGAAAAATAAAACTTTTGGGAGAGGGGCGTCATTTTCTTAGAATTGCTTCCTGCTGTTTAGGGGGTGACAGTATCTCTGTGGGGTCCTGTAAGAAAGTTTAGATAGTTAAGTCTCAAAAGGGCTAGCTGTTGAGTCTGCAACCAGTCTCAGAGTAGTGGATAAGATTGAGATTCTGGATAGAGGTGTAGTATGATGGACCATCTCACTCACCTTAGAACTGTCCTGAAGAGTTTTCAGCCCAAAGCTGATCATTGAGTAATGTTCTTAGGTACAATGGCATCTTTCTGGATAGAGTAGAGTCATTGTTGTGGGGGCCCCATCTTCTTTCTGGAGACTTCAGAGATTGCTACTAGAAAGACTTATTTTTCACTGAGGAATACTTGAACATTATTAATATAAAAATAGAAAGTTTGGATTTACACTAGATCAAGAAGAGATTCCCAGAAAGCAAGGACAAGTGTGGAAAAAAATAAAATTGACACCAACGGTCCCTAGATTATTGGTTGTCCTCTGTCTCACACCAGTTGGTTCTTCTGATATGAGACAGAATCTCCTAATTTTTCTTTTAGCAATATGCTTGGGTTTAGAGAAGGAGAGAGCCACCTTCCAACTCCAAAGTTAGCTTGATTTATAATTGAATTGGGACCACAACTATTCTACAGTTAAAGAGATATAGAAGTGAGGCATTGAGATATTACCCTGTAGAGTATATTGGTACCAATAGGTCCTTCCTTTATGTGGTATACATTAGGAGTCCAAGGCCTTATGATTTCTTGATGATGAGTATTTCTATTATCCTGTAAAGACATAAAAACAGAACCCTGCCCCAACCCTTGTTTGTTGAATTTTTCTTACAACTTATAGTGTTGTCATATTGGTAGATGAGCTATTACTTCTCATCAAGGGGGTTCTCTGTTTGAAGCAAATTTTTATTAATTTTGTTGATATCCATAGCTTTTCTTCTTCTGTAGAAACAACATCAAAACCTCATTCTCAACATAGGATTTATCTTCATTTCCATTCCAAGGTCAACACATCTTTGAATTGGTTGGTTTAGCTCAGAAATTTTTTCTGTTGTCCAATGTCTCTCTGTAGCTGTTGTTCCTTTCTCATCAGCATTGAGAAAATTCATGGTTAATAACACATTATATAATCTATTTCTAGGAGTCATTGTTATTTGTTTCTATTTATTAAACATATCCTTTAAAGTTTAATTGGGTCTTTCTATGACTGCTTGTCCTGTGGGATTGTGTGCTATACCTGTAACATTCTTTATATTTCAATAAGCAAAGAACTGTCTCGATTTATTTAAGACATATGCTGGAGCATTGTCAGTCTTAATTTGTACAGGTATTCCCATGATTTCCATAACTTCTAATAGGTGTGTAATCACAGAGTCAGCCTTTTCAGAACTCATAGGAGTTGCCCATTGAAATCCTGAATAGGTGTCAATGGTATTATGTACATATTTTAATCTTCCAAATTCTGCAAAATGAAACACATCCACCTGCCAAATTTCATTTTTGCATTATCAGGAATAAATTCAGCAGTTTCAATATGTAAAACAACTCTCTCTCTCTCTCTCTCTCTCTCTCTCTCTCTCTCTCTCTCTCTCTCTCTCTCCATATTGAGAGTCAGTAACTCTATTGAGAGGTTTCGTGAAGTCCATAAGTACCATAAGAATGGCATATAGTTCTGCCTTTTATACAGAATTGCAGGGTCTTTGAACCACTTTACTTAAATCTCCTGATTTATATCCTGCCTTTCCTGATTTATTTGCATCAGTATAGAATGTGAAGACTCCAGAGATTGGTTTTTGCCATACAATGTGAGGAAAAACCCATTCAGTTCTTTTTATGAATTTTATTCTCTTGCTTTTGGGATAACAGTTGTTAATCTCTCCCAAAAGTTTACTGCTCTTTGCCATTATTCATTATCTTCTGATAAAGAGGAAATTTCCTCATTAGTTAAAGATAATACAATTTCTGCTGGGTCCATTCCTGTCAGCTGACAAAGCCCTAATTTTCCTTTTAGAATCAAATCAGAGATCATTTCTACATAAATCTTCAACTTCTTACTCAGTTTACATGGTAGAAATATAATTCCAATATAATATCTTCCCTTTACATCAAAATCCCTGTTGGGGAGTCTCTGGATTCACATGATCTACATGTGCCTCTCATATTTTCTTTTCTACTAGAGCCAATTCCTTCTCAGCTTCAGCTGATAATTCTCTTGGACTATTTAAGTCCTTGTCACCTTTTAGGGTATTGGCCAAATTTACTAGTCCATCTTTAGGTATTCCAGTCATGGTCTGTAACTTGAAAATGCTTCCTAACAATTTTTGAACATCATTAAGAGTCCTCAATTGATATCTCCTGAGTTGTATCTTTTGTGGTCTGGTTTTTTTTAAAGATCTATCTTATATACTAAGTAATTAATAGAATTTCCTCTTAGTAGTTTTTCAGGAGCAATTTGTAATCTCCAGTGAGACAAAACTTTTTTACTTCTTCAAACATGTTTTCTAAGGTACCTAACTTTGGATCAGCTAATAAGATATCACCCATATAATGTAGATTATATATTGTGGAAACTTTGCATGAATTATTTCTCATGGTTTTTGGACAAAATATTGGCGCAGAGTAGGGCTATTTAACATTGCCTGTGTGGGGACCTTCCATTGATATCTCTTGACTGGCTGAGAATTATTATAAGTAGGTACTGTGAAGGCAAATTTTTCTCTACCCTTTTCTTATAGAGATATGATAAAGAAACAATCTTTCAAGTCAATAACTACAATAGGCTATTCTTTAGGTAACAGAGAGGGCAAGGGCATCCCATTCAGTAAGGAGCCCATAGGCTGAATTATTTTGTTTATGGCTCTCAGATCTGTCATCATTCTCCATTTACCAGATTTCTTTTTAATAACAAATACAGGAGAGTTCCAAGGGCTGTTAGATTCTTCAATGTGTTGAGCATTTAACTGCTCCTGAACCAGCTGTTCTAAAGCTTATAGTTTCTCTTGTATTGTAGGCCATTGTCCAACACAGACAGGTTTATCTGTTAGCCATTTTAAAGGTAGAACTGTTGGTACTTCTGAGAGTTCAACAGCAGTTATGCTCTGTTTATGTACAGCCTGAATGGTTGGTGGGGGTTTTTTTGTAGTGTCTTATGATATTATTCACAGAAACACAAATTGGTCTATATTCCACTCCTGAGATTGGAGGAATTTTAGTTTGGGTATTCCATTGCTATAACAGATCTTGGCCCCAAAGACTCACTGCTACATTTGCCACATATGGCTTCAGCCTTCCTCTTTCCTTCTGGTCCTATGCATTCAACCCATCTCAAACTTTGTTTTACCAGAGATAGGGTTTCCAAACCCTAGAAATTAGACATCTACCTCTTGAAGAGGCCAATTCGGATGCTATGATTTTGGTGTAATTACACCACATCCACACCTGTGTCTACTAATCCTTCAAGGACAATGTTATTAATTTGTACTTTAAGCTTTGGTCTTTGTTCATTTATGGAAGTCTGCCAAAATATTTATTTTATGGTGTTCTTTTGGAATTTTTTATTTGTCTATCAAAGTTGTTCTATCATCCAGTGCAGTTTCATTCTTTACATTAGGCACTGGGTTATTTAATTGTCCTGGGGAGGAATTTCCTCTACAGTGACTGGAAATGTTTGGACCATGTTCGGTTTGGTGGCCTTCGAGAGGCCTTCCCAGGCATTTCCTGCTGGTAATGGTTTGCCTCATGTCTCTTATTGATCTGCATTTATTGGTCCAATGTCAGCCTTTGCCATATCTTCTGCATAATTCAGAAGGTTGGGGTCTCCTGTGTGAGTTATTACTATAAGAAGCATTACTTCTAGGAGCACCCTATGTACAATTTCTTCTTATATGACCTAATGCACCACATTAAAACATTTGTTACCTTGGTGCTTCCTCCCACCTGTGGAAATCACCTCTCCTATGCAAGCCTCATTACCATAGTTAAGAGACTCAACACCATTTTTATGTTGAATCCATTCCTACAAAGATGCTGACCTGACCTTTAAAGGTGTAAGGATTCCTTTGCCTTCTATATTAACATTATCAAAAGCCACAGATTGAATTAATACTTGTCTTGATTGTGGGTCTGATATTGCCTTGTTTACAGCCATTGTCAGCCTTTGTAAAAAAGAAAAATCAGTAAATGGTTCTTTTGACCCTTGGAAAACCTTTGTATATATCTCAGATGGTTTCCCTGGTTCTGGAATTTTTTCTCCAAGAATTTAAAGCTGCTGTACAGCGGTTGTACATTTAAATCAGCGAAACAGCCCTCACCAAGAATTTGATCCTGAGAGATCTCAAAACCTCTGATTTTATCTTGCTGTTCAAGGGCCTTAAGCTCTTCTCTAAACCAGATTTTCCATTGTAACTGCTGGCTGTACTTTAATACAGCTGAAATTAATTGATTCCATTCATCTGGTATGATTCTATTTCTAGAAGACCATGTATTTAACATCTATTTTACATATGTTGAATGTATTCCACAGGTGACTACCATATCCTTAATATTTTTTAAATCCTTTATATGAATAGTTTGCCAGATATATTCTATACATTCTTCAGGATGTGTATCATCTGCTGGCTTCTCGTGGATGGTGACAGGATAAGCCATTTTATAAGAGCCATCTGGTGATGTTATTAATTACTTGCATGGCTCTGCCCTTCTGTTTATTAGTTTCTTTATTATCCTTACTAAGAGACTCCTCCAGAGCTTGAAATTGATTGATTACTACTTGTTGCAATGTTTGTACCTCCTTTATTGTAAAGGCTTCTAGAGATTTCTTGGAATCATACAATATTTTTTATGTTCATAAAAAACATATGATTCCACAGACTTTATTCTATCAATTAGTGATGATCTTTTCTCCTTAGAAATTATATGAATGGCATTAAGATTGCTCTAAAGAGTTATTGTTTATCCAAAAAGTATTCACATTTATTATCAATAGAATTAAATCTGGTTGCCCAGTTATTATTAATAGACTAAAGTTCTTGTCATAAATTAGCTGATTTCAAAGAAAGAATCCTTCTATTTAAGTCCTATATCAGTCCCATTTTTGCTGTTATTATTAAGACAATTTTTCAATGATATCAGATGTATCACTATGCTAATTGCTATTGTGGTGAACATTATACATGTCCCAGGAAGGTTTTACATGTTCTGTAATATTTCATTAATTATACAAACAAAGTTTTAAAATTCCTGAGTGGTGAAATTGTCTGCCATTTTTTGAGAAATATTCAAAATTTGTTAAGAAAAAATGATTATTTTTCTATTTATTAATCAGTTTAAAGTGTAAAATTATCAAGTAATTTACCTCAGATAAAATCCTCAAAAATTGTCATATGTGTCTAGATGGTCCATGTGTAATTAACCAGGTTAGACCAATGGCTGATTTGTTTGATGCTTTTTGGATGTAGTGTCATTGCTTGGCCAGCAGGCATCACAGGTCTGGTGTGAGCTGACTCAGGCTCCCTGAATGGGTTCTTGTGAATTAAGCACTCACCTAGGCAACCTGCACCTGGTATCCATGAGTACAGGCTCCCAACATGGCCTCTGTATTCAGGCAGTCACCTGAGCAGGGGTCAGGCACTTTCCCGGGGGTTCACATGAGCTCTGCAGGGCAGAGAAACTCACCAGCAGCTGCCGGCTGGTGTTAGGGTTTGGCCACCTGAGTAGTCCCAGTAGGAGCAAGTGGGGTTCAGATACACATAGTTGGGTGCCAGATAAAGCGATAAATCCACAGGAGTCTGTTTAAGAAGTATTAGGTAAATTTATTAACGTAAATTGAGGAAATACACTCATGAATACAGAATGGGTAGACAGCTGAAGTTGTCCTCTGATCTAACCAGGAACGAATCCACCTTGCAGGCAGGAGCAGGGAGAAGGGACATGTGACCTTTCTCTCTCTCCTTTTAAGAGGTCACATACAACAGGAAGCACTGCCTCCTTTGGGCCCTATAGCCCAAGGTCATAGGCAGAGCAAATACCACTACAATGAGATGAGAAGATTTACCCCAAGTGTGAATGACACCATTCCACGGACTGGGATTTTACCCAGAATGAAAAAGGGGAGAGGAATCTGTGTGGTAGCACTCATCTCAGTGCTTCCTGACTGCAGATACAATGTGGCCAACTGATCTTAACTGCAGAGCTATCCCTCCAGCCCTTTTCTATAATTTAAAAACTTCTCATGAGGAGGTCGCCTTCTAACCTAATTGGAAAGTGGTAATGCTTGGGTATTATCAGGTAGATCTGTGAATCTACTGGCCTCAGGAAGTGATGACTTTGTCACATGGAGTTGTGTAAGACAGAACAGCCTGCCCAGCTACCAAGCCCTACCTCTACCCCTAGCAATATGTGTCCAGTTTGCAAATTGTGTTCAGAATCCAAAGAAAGAATGTCAATCAGAAATCAGCTGGGTGACTTGCAAGAATTACATCCCACGGAGCAAAGAGAAGTTCAAGGTCTACGTCTCTGGGCCTCATTTTGGTCACACCAAGTCTCATGATTATGCTACATATGGGGCATGTGCAATTCTTTGTAGGAGTCATCTCTGCTATCACATTCCTGGGACCTGACAGAGGGAAGCCATCTCCTTTTTGTAACTTTGCATCATTTATTTCCCATCTTGAAAATGCCCTTGTGTTTGTCACTTGTACCATAAACAAAAGCAAGAAACCAGATCTGTCCGCAGAGCAGCAGCATCTGAAGCTAAATTAAAATGCTAATGGGCTTGCATAGTGCAAAGAGATGCAGACCTGGGCTGGAGCTTAGAGGCAATCCACACCATACTGTGCTACCCGGCCTGTGGGAGGAGCTGTAGGCAGCTCACAGGCAGAAATGGGAACCACACTTCTCTGCCTCCTACTCCCCATCCAAGCTCCTTTCCGTTCTTCAGCATGGCTTTTCTTGGAATGAGGATCCGTGAAGTCTGAAGTAACATCCCCCGGCAATGATTGCTCGCAGAAAATATCTTTATTTTTTTTCTTTTCCTCTCCAACAGTTTATATGACAGAACTGCTTTGATGTAGACAGTAAGATGCAATTACTCCTCCCTCTCCCCCAGGGCTGAGCAAGGAGAGAACTCACTACCAAGAACAATGAGGCAAAACTAAGACATTTGCCCTTAAAACATAGGGGAGAATGCATGGCTTGGTGTACCTGTCACAAGCTGAATTATTTAGTCTACAAATGTTAGATGCATTGGGGCAATTCGGATCTCCATGTTGATCCCTGGGTGTTGAACTTAGGAACAATACTGATTCAAATCAATTTGAAAGATCTTTGGGAGAAAATGGAATTGGATCCAATGTCTTCAAGGATGAATGACATCCCTGAAATTAGGGGAAGAGATAGAGCTGCATTAAGATCTTGTAACTGACATGAGGAAAGCAAGATTCTCAGGAAGCCCAGACATCCTAGGAAGACTTGACAGGTGTGTTGAAAGAACAGGTATTAATTGTTGATTGCTATTCTGAATGCTTCTGAAAACAAGAAAACAAACAAGCAGATACATCAATTGCATGTTGTACCATTTTGCATTTATTGAGTCCCAGCCATAAGTGTGCATTGATTATGCCGTTGCCATGACAGAGGGAATGGTTTCTGGGTTACGATGGCAGCTGCCATATGTTCAGCCTCAAATCGGCAGAATCCATAGTGAGCAGAGGCGAGAACAGAGGAGCCTATCCTAACATTTCTGTTTGCTTTGAGCTGTCATGTGACCCTCTGCTCCTGGCCTGCTATTAGATGCATGCCACCTCCTTGTCTTAGGCATGTCTTTGAGGGACTTTTACACAGCAGCCCCAGGGACCTAACCTAAACAGCCTCTCTCTACCTTGAGAATTAGCTTACACAGCAATTAGAAAGCATGTGTGCTCAGGAAGGAACACCTCCTCTGGTTGGGGCTGGGGACAGGATGTGACTGGAGCCACCCATAAGCTTTTAAAGTTGCATTTAAGGCAATAGATTCCTTTATGATTGTGAATTCTGGTTAAAACAGAATCAAGAAATGTTTAGTTGTAGAAGATAAATCTTGATTATGTTCTAGAGTTTGATAAAATCTGGACCATTTCCAGAAACACCAGAAAGGATGAATTGGGCAGATTCTTGCCTAAATTCTCTCTTCATGAAGCATACTGGGCTGACATTTTCACAGTCTGACTCCATGTGATGATATGAAGTTGTACTGCCGGTTCAGACTCAGATGCCCTTGTTGTCAGAACACTAATGAGTATTTGGAATTTCCAGGAGATTTCTTTTTGATATTTTTCCAGTATCTGTGAAGAAGTTGGCTGTTTGTTCAAGCAGGAATACACTGTTTTGTGGATTTCTACAATCTGCTTTATGAAATCCCTGCCACAATGTAAATGATCCTTGAAAGATTCTGAGTCCTTCCAAAGCCACCCATCTGTAAAGAAAGGACTCTTGATACTGTGTTAGATCTCCAATGGCCATTTTGAATAATCCATATTGTCTTTCCTGTGGAAATCCAAAGCAATGCCAGAAATAGCAGACTCTGTTGAGACAATTTACACTGATGTGACACCTTTCTCATGATTAAACTATCTGAAAGCTCCAGATTCCAGTGCTGTGTATTTTCTACATGGACACGGTGACTGAGCAGCTTCACTGTCTCAGTGCCTCAACTCATTCACACAAGCACTACCCATACGGGAAGGAGCTACAGACATCCGCAGAGCAATTCTCATGGAGTATTAATGAGTCAAAAATGTGCAGTCTCCTTTTGCATGCAGTAAAGCTATAGTAAGATACCACCACATACCCACCAGATTGTCTCAACCTAAAGTCTAGCAATAGCAAGTACAGTGGGAGCTATGAGCATCCATCACTCCATATACTGCCAGGAGAGATGAAAATTGGTGATACCACTTAAAAAAAAAAAAAACAGGAAAGAACATTATTAAAAAAAAAAAAAAAAGGGCCGGGCGGTGGTGGCGCACGCCTTTAATCCCAGCACTCGGGAGGCAGAGCCAGGCGGATCTCTGTGAGTTCGAGGCCAGCCTGGGCTACCAAGTGAGCTCCAGGAAAGGCGCAAAGCTACGCAGAGAAACCCTGTCTCGAAAAACCAAAAAAAAAAAAAAAAAAAAAAAAGGAGTGCAAACACTCTGACCTGGCAGACACACTCTAAAGTATGTAATAGATAAAAACAGAATTTTCCTCTAATACTTGTCAATACTAGAATGAACAAATAAATCTGCATATAAGCATACAGATTATATATGGGTGTATACCTACTTGTTTATCTTCTATCTTATTTATTGTTCATTAAGTTATATTTCCTGTTAAAAACTATTTGAGCTGGGGGAGGGAACTCGGTGATAGAGGGCCTACCTAGATGTATGCCCTAAATTCAATCCCTAGTATCAATCTTATTTTTAACATTTCTTTTAAAAAAAATCAGCATCTGTGGGCTGGGAATGTAGCTCAGTGTTAGGCTTACCATACACATGGCCCTGATTCAATTTCCACTACTCTTTTTAAAAATATCCAACAGTGGCCCTCAGTGGAAACAAACAATAGTTTGTTTATGGGATGACTTTATCCAAAAGCATGGCGTGTACTTAAACAATTCTCAGTGGCCAGCTAGGCATCTGTTTCCCATTCATGTCTTTTAACTCTTCTTCTCAAATTGTCTATCAAATGACTCTTTGATAATGAGTTTTGTAGAGACATGAGTAAAGGAAGCTTGGACCAGCTCCACCAGGTTTCAGAGGGAGGTGGAAGGAAGGGGGATACTGCGTAGTCCCTCTCTGCCGGGAGAGGGGCTTGTAGCAGAAGCTCCTCATCAAACTGTGTCTCCTCTGATGAGCTCTTGTTATGATAATTATTATCACTCCAGAGATGCTGATAATTATATTTAGACAGTTTTTAAAGCAATATTGTATAATATTTTCCCCCATTTGACAACAGCATTGGAGCTGATGAATACGCAGTCAGATGAAATGCTGGGCTGCTGCTGTCCGCAAAATGTTCCCATCAACCGTGTAAGTGAGTTTTATAATGTATACATTATATTAGCAGGAAAACACACTCCTTGGGAAAGGACCAATTCTTGGCGCATAATCAGTTCCCATTGAATTTAAATGACTTTTGGTCCTACACCGATGCTGATAAAATACTTTCAAATGTACAGAATATTAACCAAATGTTTATATTAAACAACTCCTTTCAGGTGAAAATGCGCTCTGCGAAGCGTAGCTCCCTAAAGCAAGTTAGTGAATATTAATGCCTAGTGGATCCTAAGAGCTACAAGTCCTGTGATGTGGGAGGCCAAGGGAGAGATAACAGGAAGGTTGGTGGATGGGCCCTGCCTGGGGAAGGCTCAGTAGTACTGGACATAATGTTGTTGAGATGGAAATGGAGTTTGAAATGCATGCAATTGGTTGTTAGGAACTAGGAGGAAGATATGGACCTTACAGGGAGGAGGAGTAGCAGGCATCTGTCTCTGTTTACATGTACAGGCACACCGAAGATCCAGGATGGCCACAGACCTGCCCATGGCACCATTAGTAAAGATTTATAGACATGCCTCATAATTAACCCTAGCTAATCACCAGTTTACTTCAAGCCCTCAGTTGGGGTAACTGATGGCTGCTGATCACAGGAAATTTAGAAGCTACTATTAATAATGGAAGTGTTTCAGTTGTATTGAAGCTAACTGGCCGTTTCCAATTATCCTGTTTATCTACAGGCTTCAGGAAAGCATACACATGTGCAGCTCTCAAGACACAATTCCATGTTGCACAGCAAATAAAGCTTTATCATCAGCTTTATCATCCAGGCTGGAGGGCCAATGTACTTTCTTTGCCTCTCTGGGGATTAGTTGAAAGGCTAGGCTGGGGAAAACCGGTTCTGTAGCAATTGCTGGGATTTGGGTTAACTAACTTTCCACTGGGCTTCTGCTCCCCCACATAGAACATGAAAGTTTTTCCAATTCATATAATGAGCATGAAGCTCTGAGGAGCTTGGAAGGCCCAGGCTATATAAGCACTTCTTTTTATTATAATGTCAGTGCTTTAGAATGTAAACCGTGTTCATTTTTTGTTTTGGTTATAGTCTACTTGAATTTCTAGGAGATGCTTTTTGAATTAGTAAGGCTAATCTCCTTGATTCAGCCAAGTTCAGAATGAATAATGTTAGAGGGATGCAGATGTCATTGTTCTCATTTTACAGATGAGAGGATTTCAGGACTGAGGCTCCTCTCAAGATTTCCTATCTACCTCATGGCTTTAAAGATGGCACTTCTCTACATTATACTGATATGTCAACTCATTCTAATTTTCAGACATCACTTTTTCCCTTTATAATATACAGAGAAGCTTCCAGAGTAGTGTCTAATAGCTCTTTAAAGTCTCATACTAGTCCAGGTTCAGGAACCATAGGCCCTGTGAGGAGCAGCTGTGTATGGCAGATGAATTGGACGCTGGGTACCAGTGGTGTAAATGACACACTCAGAATCAGAAGACCTAATGCTTGAGCCAGGAACACAAGACTAGTCAAGTGTCTATCCTATGGTAGTCACACCCCTCTTGGCTTGTTGTCAGTCAGGTACTCATCAATCTCCTTCCCATGGTTTTTGGCTCAGTTTAAAGGCAGACCTGGGATACATTTTAACAAATGCTGATTGAGTGGCAATGAGATTAAGACAGATTCATATGTTCAGTAGTGATAAGTCATAACTGAACCAAATAAAGGAATTCTAAACTTAAGAAGGCACACCAGTAATTGCCAATGCATGCTCCGTAAAGCACTTTTGAAGTGGGGCACACCTGTATGTACACATGCACACACACATACAAATGTATGTAGATACATTGTTGGGTTTGATGCACACCTGTAACTCTAGCACTCAGGAGGCTGAAGTAGGAAGACCATGAATTTGAGGCCATCCTTGACAACACAGTTTCAGACCAACAAACAAAAATAAATATGCAAATAGAAAATTAAAAATAAACACTGTGTGGTCCAAGAATTTCGGGCATGCTATACATTATAGAGATACAAGATAAAGCTAAATGATCTGAGACATCCCACCATGGAGAAAACTGCTCTTCCAGCCCTGTGGTTTTCAGACTCACTTGGTCCTTAGACATTTTTTAAAGCTTTCAATGGGAGCCAAGTATGGTGGCGCATGCCTTTAATCCTAGCACTCAGGAGGCAGCGGCAGATGGATGGATCTCTGTGAGTTCGAGGCCAACCTGGTTTGCACAGTGAAGTTCAGACCAGCCAGGGCTACATAGTGAGACACTGGTTTCTTGTTTGTTTGTTTGTTTTGTTGTTGTTTTTAAGATTTTTGGTGGATCTGGCCATTTCTTTTTTTTTTTTTTTTTTGGTTTTATTATTATTATTATTATTATTATTTTACAACACCATTCAGTTCAACATAATAGCCACAGAATCCCCTGTTCTCCCCCTCTCGCCCACCCCTCCCCCCAGCCCACCCCCCATTCCCACCTCCTCCAGATCAAGGTCTCCCCCGAGGACCGGGGTTGACCTGGTAGACTCAGTCCAGGCAGGTGGATCTGGCCATTTCTAATTGTTCCAAAGTTCCACCCACCCTTGTAAGCAGTCTCACATTACATGGTTTTCATCCTAGTCATCTTTTAACCCTTGACTCTTAATCCAGTGTTTGGCAGGTGGTTCTGCCTCTGTTTATTAAATTAATATATGATGTGCTTGGTACTCTGAGGGAGCACAGGATTATGGAGTTCTCTGGGATGGTGTTCTTGAATGTTAATGATATGCAAATCCCCTAGGATGTTGTTAAAATGAATTTCCCAGAGAGTGGAAGGGAGTCAGTCCTGACATCTTAGTAGAACCAATGTTCCTGGCTCCAGGGTCACACTTTAAAACCATATGGAGCTAGAA
The DNA here is from genome assembly GCF_049852395.1 of Peromyscus maniculatus bairdii. Classification (NCBI taxonomy): domain Eukaryota; kingdom Metazoa; phylum Chordata; class Mammalia; order Rodentia; family Cricetidae; genus Peromyscus; species Peromyscus maniculatus. Next base: position 15,408,985 of record NC_134856.1, on the reverse strand, counting down.
GCTCTCATGAAATCAAGGGGAAAACACCATGAAGACATGGGACACTTGTAGATCAAGAGCACAATGTTATGGGGAGGGCAAAAGGGACGTGATTTATTCTTTGTAAGCACTTAGAGAGGCAGTGGGGGGATGCCTTGAGAATGTCATCTAAAGGAGCTCTTTGAGATGAGCTTTGAAGAGAAAGTAGCAGTTGTCAGATAAAGGAAGAAAAGACCCATGGGCTGAGCAAAAGGCTAAGTGAAGCATGGTATACTGAGTGTTCAGTGAGCACTGAGGTAGGAGCATGTGGTATATGGAAGAAAGACAGCAGGAGTCCCATATAGAATGGATATTAGATGGGATTGTAAAAGGCATTGAATTTTAAAAGACTTGCCATTTAATCATGAATATCCAGAAATAATCACCTGGGAAGTGAGAGATGTAGATAGACAGGTGGGTGGAGATCTTGATGCTGTCCTTTTATTAAGCCACATGGCTAACATGAACACCTTCTGCTAGGACTAAGCCTTGTTTTCAAACGTTAATGGGTATCAGATGGTTTTTGCAAACCTCATGATTGATTGATAAGGCATCCTCAACCCCTTTCACTGTGTAGAGATGATGCCATTTGAAAAAGCACTTAACATCTCAAAGATTCTTTTATAGACATCTGCACAAATCTAAGAAGCTACAAACTTTATTTAGCTGTTAAAGGCAGACTACTGCCGTTCACACAGTTGCATTCCTCCATTCTGTTTTGTATTTCAGTCCAGCTGTTCTGGGAATCAGAGCTATTAATAGAGTCAGGCAGCTAATTTAAATCTGATAATGTGCTGACACTTAGCTGCATACTTCAGCACAGATGCCCGTGTGTATCATGTGTATTTATTTTTGTGCAAATGTGTACATGTGTATGTATAATTACTAGCAGATACAGTCAACACTTAATCTTTCTCAGAACCACCTGGGAGTAAGCCTCTGTTTCATAAATAGGACACTCTTTGACATTAAAAAAAATATATCACTTAGGAGATGTCTTAGTCTGTAGAGTTAGGGGTCAGAATAATTAGAAGGTGGGAGGATTAGAGGTAAGAAAGACTGGGAAAACTCCACAAGATTTCAGATGAACGCTTTCTCATGTATCTTATATAACAGCCAGGCATGTTATTGCCCATATGGTCTACAACCTCCTTCCTCTCGCTTCTGTTGCTCCTGCGTGGATTAGATAAGAGTTCAGGCTTTGGAATTGCCTCTGACTTCAGGTTCTGGATCTGCCCTTTGCTAGTGGTGTAATAGAGAGCAAATCACTTACTGAGCTGAGAGTGTGTCTTCATCTGTCCATAGGGACAGCCACTGAGCCTACAGTGAGGATGGTTACAATGATTACATGAGGTGATACAAGTCAACACTGGTCATCAAATGCAAGCCTAATCTACAATGGCAGAAATCAGTGAAGTGAAGGGCTCCAGGCAGTGCCTTAGAAGGAAGAATGAAGAAGCGTTTTAAGGTACTATGAATTGAATATAAAATATTCAGAGATTGAAGAAATTTTGGACATTGGGCTGGAAGAAATTGGTTGTTAGAGGTGGGTCCTTGAAAGTGTCCCATCCCCATCCCCATTCTCCTCTCTCTCTCTCTCTCTCTCTCTCTCTCTCTCTCTCTCTCTCTCTCTCTCTCTCTCTCTCTCTCTCTCTCCTCTCCTGAGCAACATGAAGTGAACAGCCTTTCTTCACATGCTCCCACCACCATGATTTGCCCAGGATCATAGGGTCAAGCAACCCTGGATTGAACCAAGAACCCAAATAAATCCCCTCTTTTTTAAGTTGATTCTATCACGTGTTTTGACAGACAGTTGTGTCTTAGTTAGGGTTTCTATTGCTGTGAAGAGATACCATGACCACAGCAACTCTTATAAAGGAAGAACAGCTAATAAGGGTGGCTTACATCTTCAGAGGTTTAGTCCATTATTATCATGGTGCAACATGGTGGCATGCAGGTAGATATGGCGATGGAGAAGGAGCTACATCTTTCCTCACAGGCAACAGGATGTGGTCTGAGTATTACCCTGAGTGAATCTTGAGCAAAGGAGACTTCAAAGACCACTCCTACAGTGACACACTTCCTCCAACAAGGCCACAGATCCAACAAAGCCACACTTCCTAATAATGCCACTCCCTATGAACTAATGGGGGCCAATTACATTCAAACTACCACAAGGTGATAAAAGTAACTAATACTCACAGAGTAAGTTATCTTAAGTGTTGTGTATATATTTAAAGGTATGATGGCTCCATCCCTGGGTGGATCTTTCCTATCTAGTTGGTGGGAGTCATTCTTATATTTCATTTATCTCCATCCAAACACATCATCTCTTCTGTATGGCTCCCAGTTTCCCCAACCAGAAGAGCTATGTAGTGGACCAGAGAAACTGAACACTACAGAGATATCTTCTATTTTGATGTTATTCTTACTCTGTGCTTATAGTCTCCCTGATGTGAAGTTCTAGCACTTTGGATATGCTTCTCATCTCCATCAGATAACTGACCCCTCAGGAAGGCGTTTCTCAGTAGTCTGGAGTCTGCACAGTGTCTATTGATAAGCACAGCTTTCTCCATCCTTTCCACTACATCCTGTAGAAAGTGTTAGCTTGATGTAATTATACTTGTAAGCCCTGTAAGACTGCCTTGAATCCCATCTCTAACCTCAGTCACTCAGAGTCATCTCCAAGATTCCCACAGGCAGCTTCCCCCCGGCTTTGGCTGTTGCTTCCATGTATGTTCAGTTTGTTACCTTTTAGCTTCAGAATTCTAGGCTCCATTTCATCATTTACACATGCACATGTATTTGTCTTAGACACGCATGTGTGAGACCGACTTCACTGAAAGCACGGGGCACAGGGATGCAGAGGGGTGAGGCTCATGCCACAGTTATGTCAAGAGCTACAGCTTGGTTTCTCACATCCGTGGAGCCCCTCTCCCTCTGATTACTTATCCTGGCTCTTCCTCTGGTATAATCAAACTCTTCTCCATCCCATTGTCTCTTCTCTACTCCTTCTTGTCTTCTTCTCACCTTGTCTCAGTTGGAGAGGTTCAGTGAGTTTTCTATTTTTGCTTGAGTCTTAACTCATGCCCATACACTCGGAATCTCATCTTGAACCCTAGATCTTATTGACACTATTTTCCCACATCAGTCAGCTTCCTCTCCAAAATAATGCTGGGGAAGATATTCATTATTGCAAGCTATCCAAACAAAATCAAAGAGGGTGCAAAGAGTGAAATAAAGAGAATTAATGGCTCCTTAAATTGGGTCTCTGGACTGCTCTGGAACAGTCCCCCAGCAGCCTGACAATAGGTGAGAGTCCTTCAGTCAGGCTGCACCAACACCTCCAACACCCATTGGACTCTGTAACCTCTTTGACCCACTCCACCACCCAAACCCATTGACCATCATCCTCCCCTTGGCCAACCATCTACTGCACCATCAGCAGCTCCTATAGGCACAAGCACCACCTACACCAGTTGAAAGAACAGGTGCCTCGTCTCCCAGCTAAACTGTTCCAATCCCCAGGTCCCAAGCTTTAAGGCAATTCCTAAAGAAATTAAGGATTTCCTAGAATCCAATGAAAATGAATGCACAACATACCCAAACTTTATGGGACACATTGAAAACAGTTCTAAGAGGAAAGTTCATGGCACTAAGTGCTTACATAAAGAATTTGGAGAAATCTCACACGAGTGACTTAACAGCACACCTGAAAGCTCTAGAACAAAAAGGAGTAAAGTCACCCAGGAGGAGTAGACAGCAGGAAATAATCAAACTCAGGGCTGAAATCAATAAAATAGAAACCCTTATCCAAACTAACCAAAAGACAGAGAGAGAATATCCAAATTAAACAAAATTAGAAATGAAAAGGGGGACATAACAACAGACATTGAGGAAATCCAGAGAATCATCAGGTCATACTTCAAAACACTGCACTCCACAAAATTGGAAAAATCAAAAAGAAATGGACAATTTACTTGAAAGTTATCACATACCAAAATTAAATCAAGACCAGATAAACAATTTAAATAGACCTAATACCCCTAAGAAAATAGAAGAAGTCATTAAAAGTCCCCCCCCCAAAAAAAAAAATCCCAGGACTAGGTGGTTTCAGTGCACAATTCTACCAGGATTTCAAAGAAGAGCTAATGCCAATACTCCTCAAATTGTTCCACACAATAGAAACAGAAGGAACATTGCCAAACTCTTTCTATGAGGCTACAATTACCCTGATACTCAAACCACACAAAGATGTAACAAAGAAAGAATTATAAACCAATCTCCCTCATGAACATTGATGCAAAAATACTCAATAAAATATTGACAAACCTAATCCAAAAACACATCAAAAATATCATCCACCATGACCAAGTAGGCTTCATTCCAGAGATGCGGGGATGATTCAACATATGAAAATCTGGCAAAAGAATCCATCATATAAACAAATTGAAAGAAAAAAAAAACATGATTATCTCATTAGATTCTGAAAATGATTTGACAAAACCCAACACCCATTCTTGAAGAGATCAGGGATACAAGGAACATACCTAAACATAATGAAAGCAATATACAACAAGCTGACAGCCAACATCAAATTAAATGGAGAGAAACTCAAAGTGATTCCACTAAAATCAGAACAACAACAAGGCTATCCACTCCCTCCATATCTATTCAGTATAGTACTTGAAGTTCTAGCTAGTGCAACAAGACAAACAAAAGGGATACAAATTGGAAAGGAAGAAGTCAAACTTTCACTATTTGTAGACAATATGACAGTATACATAAGTGACCCTGAAAATTCTACCAGGGAACAGCTAATAAACACCTTCAGTAATGTGGCAGGATACAATAATAATTCAAAAATAATCAGTAGCCCTCCTGTATACAAATGATAAATGGGGTGAGAAAGAAATCAGAGAAACAACATCCTTTTCAATAGCCATAAATAATATAAAATATCTTGGGGTAATTTTAACCAAACAAGTGAAAGACCTGTATGACAAGAACTTTAAGTCTTTAAAGAAAGAAATTGAAGAAGATATCAGGAAATGGAAAGATCTCCCATGCTCATGGATAGGTAGGATTAACATAGTAAAAATGGCAGTCTTACTGAAAGAAATCTACAGATTTAATGTAATCCTCGTTAAAATCCCAACACAATTCTTCACAGACCTCAAAAGAACTATACTCAACTTCATGTGGGAAAAAAAATAAACAGGATAGCTCAAACAATCCTGTACAATAAAGGAACTTATGGAGGCATCACCAAGCCCTACTATAGAGCTATAGTGATTTAAAACAGCTTGGTATTGGCATAAAAACAGACATGTGGATCAATGGAATCAAATTGAAGACCATAACATAAACCCACATACCTATGAGCACCTGATTTTCGACAAAAAGCCAAAATTATACAATGGAAAACAGAAAGCATCTTCAACAAATGGTGATGGCATAACTGGATGTCAGCATGTAGAAGACTTCAAATAGATCCATATCTATCACTATGCACAAAACTCAAGTCCAAGTGGATCAAAGATCTTAAAATAAATCCAGTTACACTGAACCTGATAGAAGAGAAAGTGGGAAGTAGTCTTGAATACATTAGCACAGGAGACTACTTCCTGAATATAACACCATTAGCATGGATACTGAGATTGACAATTAATAATTGGGACCTCCTGAAACTGAAAAGCTTCTGTAAGGGAAAGTATGTGATCAATAAGACAAAGGGGCAGCCTACAAAATGGGAAAAGAGCTTCACCAACCCACATGTGACAGAGGGTTGATCTCCAAAATATATAAAGAACTCAAAAAACTAGACATCAAAATACTAAACAATCCAATTTAAAAAAATGGTACAGCTCTAAACAGAGAATTCTTAACAGAAGATTGCCAAATGGCTGAGACATTTAAGGAATTGTTCAACATCTTTTTTTTTTTTTTTGGTTTTCCGAGACAGGGTTTCTCTTGTGTAGCTTTGCGCCTTTCCTGGATCTCACTTGGTAGCCCAGGCTGGCCTCGAACTCACAGAGATCCGCCTGCCTCTGCCTCCCGAGTGCTGGGATTAAAGGCGTGCGCCACCACCGCCCGGCTATTGTTCAACATCTTTAGTCATCAGGGAAATGCAAATCAAAACAACTCTGAGATACCATCTTATGCATTTCAGAATGACTAAGATCCAAAGCCATTGTTGGAAAGGATGTGGAGTAAAGGGAACATTCCTCCATTGCTGGTGGATGTACAGTCACTTTGAAAATCAGTATGACAGTTTCTCAGAAAATTGAAAATCAATCTACCTCAAGACCCAGCTATACAAATCTTGGGCATATACCCAAAGGATGCTCAATCATACCACAAAAACACTTGCTCAACTATGTTCATAGCAGCATTATTAGTAACACCCAGAACCTGAAAACAACCTAGATGCCTCTCAACCGAAGAATGGATAAAGAAAATGTTGTACATTTACATGCTGGAGTATTACTCAGCTGTAAAAAACAATGACCGCATGAAAATTGCAGGCAAATAGATGGAACTAGAAAAAAAAAATCATTCTGAGTGAGGTAACCCAGACCCAGAAAGACAAACTTGCTCATAAGTGGATTGTAGATGTAAAACAAAGGATAACCAACCTATAATCCACAGTCCCAGAGCCTAGAAAACAAGAAGAGCCCAAAGAGGGATGCACACATTTCCTTGGGAAGAGAAATAGATTTCCTGAATAAACCGGTGGTGGAGGAGGGGGGATAGAGGGATGGAATCTTGAGGGAGTCTGTTGGGTGGGCTGAGTTGGCAAGGTGGGTTGGAGGAGGGTGGGACTGAGGAGGAGAGTAATGAAAGAGACTTCTTGATAAGGGAGGCCATTCGGGGATTAGAGAGAAAGCTGGCAACAGAGAAACCCTAGGAATCCACAAGGATGACCCCAGCTAAGACTCCTAACAACAGTGGAGAGGGTGCCTGAACTGGCCATCTACAGTAATCAGATTGATGACTACCCTAATTGTCACCAGAGATACTCTATCCAGTAACTGATGGAAACAGATGCAGAGATCCACAGTCAAGCACTGTGCTGAGCTTTGGGAGTCTTCCTGAAGAAAGGGAGGAGGGATTTTATAAGCCAGGGGGTCATGACTGGTGGAGGCAGGGGGTGGGAACCATGGAGACAGCTAAGCTGAGCTCATGGGAGTTCATGGACTCTGGACCAACAGTTAGGGAGCCGCCATGGCACCAACCTAGGCTCTCTGTATGTGTATGACAGTTGTGTAGCTTGGTCTCTTTGTAAGGCTCCTCAGTGAGATCAGGACCTGTCCCTGGTGCTTAGCTGGCTTTTAGGAACCTGTTCCCCATGCTGAATTACCTTGCCCAGCCTTGAAGCAAGGGGAGGAGCTTGGTCCTGCCTCAACTTGATGTGTCAAGCTTTTCTCAAGCCCATAGGAAGCCTGGCCCTTTCTGAATAGAGAGGGAGAAAGAGTGGACAGGGAGAGGGGTAGATAGAGGGGGGGGTAGATGGGGAAAAGGGGAGGGAGAACGACAATGACTTAGAGGAGCTGAGGGAGGGGAAACTGTGGTCAGTATGTAAAATAAATGAAAAAATGTTATTTACATAAAATTTTAAAAACAAAAAGGTCTCTGGTGAAAATGAAGGCTGAGGAGTCCACCCCTAAACCATCAAACTTTCTGCCTACAGGATTGACACCACACAAGAAGCAACACCTTGAGAAGATGTGGGAAAGAAGTTGGGTTGATATGACAGCTTTGAACTTAAAACAAACAGCCAAACACTGAAAAGAGTTGTTTTTAACCTTGTCATCTAGAACCATTGGCCCCACGAAGACGTTTTTTCAATTGCTGACTCTTCTCATTCCTGTAAAGAAAAGAAGAAGGCTGTGTTTGATAGGAAGGACGTCTCTAGAGCAGGTTGGAAGTTAATAACACCAGAAAGGTCTGTAGTGTGGGGTAGTGCTATCAGTGTGGGCAGCCATGAGGGAATGCTAAATGGAGAAGCCTCTGCTCCTTTTGTGAAACTGGGAAGGTTCTTGGAAAAGTATCCATTTCTGTCATAGTCATGGGATTTTTTTTTCTTGCCCCATAGTAAGATCTGGTTTTGTATCTGACCTAGCTAGCTTATTCCAGCTCCCTTTTCCAGGTCTCTATGTACTAGTGCTTTGAATTCTCTTTGAAGCAGTCTGAATGTGTCCTGCCAGTTCCCTCATTAAATGGATCAAACAGGCCTTTGGCAAGTGCTCACTGTATATTTGTATCAGATTCAAGTTTTTAAGTTTTGAAAATTCTACTTTGACACCTGGTGATAGCAACATGTGTCCAAGGCTGAGAGTCACTACTGCTGAGGGAAGCTGAGATCCTGGGGGCTTTCACGGGCAAGACACAGCTCTCTCCATCCCAAGCAAAATAATAGTCATTTCCTGAGGGCCTTTTATGAGGCCACCTGATCATAATAAGAATGAACACTTATAACACTGCCAAGCACGATCCTAAAAGGTTTCTGAGCATTATCAACCCCTTAATCACTACACAGTCATAGAAGACAGTCATTCATCTCCATCTCGGTTTTACAGATGTGAAAAATAAGGCAAAATGTTTAAACAGCTCAAACCTCCACATAGGGTAATGCCTGTCACCTTTAAGCCAAAGACATGTCACTCTTCAGGGACTGAAGAGATCCATCTTGAGGGTTATTTACTGGATTCCTGGTCTGCACCTTCATATTTAATTTTTTTTTTTTTTGTTATTCAAACCAAGGCAAGCCAAATTTTCATTCTCTTTCGATTGCTTTTGGGGAAAGGTTGAAACTTATTTTTCATGAGTCTCCATGTTTGGAATTTACCTGTATGAGTGCAGGTGGCTAGCATCTCCACATGAGAGTACTGTGAACAAATCTGAACAGGCAGCCAGTGAAGATTGTGATTGGTACGCAAGAGAAGATGTTCATCATTATGTGGGAATCTGAAACCCCTGTCCTGTAGTTCTTCGAGTTTCCAAAGTTCAAAAACTGAAAAACATAAAAATGAAAGGGGGAAAAAGTACATGTCTCCTTCTAATTTAAACTCATACTCCAAATCGCCATTTGAGCAGGTCCATCAAGAAGCGTTTGGTGAGAAATCGTGTATACACTGAGTGCTTTTTATACCGTGAGCAAAGGTCTGAATTGTAAGTAACATTGGCAGGAACAAGCTGTAAGTTAAAATGCAAATCCAAACCGAGTGTGCGAGGTTCTGGCTTCCAGCCTGGTAATTGAATTTCCAGTTTATTATCCTTAATGTTTTTTAATGTGAGTTTGCAATTCAAGGAGAAGGGAAAGCCGCTCCTCCCTTTCTCTCCCCTCAAGCACTTCCAGGAATAATTCCTTTCCAAACCCAAGAAATGGTTTGGGGGTCAGGAGTACATGTTAACGTTTTCAAATTCTGGAAATGTCTGTTCTAGGCATGCACTAAGCCATGGGCCTGTAGATGGACACAGAGCTGTAGACCAGAGATTTGGAGTCCAAACTGATGTTGGTACTTTCACAGGAAAGTGTGGAAAGCTAAGCACAGTGAGCTGAGTGTTATGTATTAGCTGGGAGGGCCAAGTGATACTGCCTTCTTGTTCAGAGGGGCAGATGGGAGGTGGCAACCACAGTTCAGATAAAATCAGCTGTCCTAAGACACTTGGTTTACACCCACAGTGGTCTATACCTTTTGCATGTGTCAGCAAAGCAATACTAGAAGCTTCTGTTTATATTACATTTTCTGTAAACTAATCCTGAAGCAAGGCTGACGGCAAAATCATTTTGAAATAGTCTTTTATTTTTTTTAACATTGTGTGTGTGTGTGTGTGTGTGTGTGTGTGTGTGTGTATGTGTGTGTGTGTGTGTGTATGCCCATGTCTGTGTCTCTGTGTGAAGGACAGAGGAAGTATCTTTACCACATGAACCATCTGAAAGAGAGTTAAAGATTTCAGTGATTTTATTATGCTAATAATAATGATTAAATAGTGATTAAACAATAACCATAGACATAAAAATGAGAGTCGGCCATGTTGCAAGCTGTATTCAGCTTTATGTATTATTTATACTAAAACTGAACTCCCACAATAGCTGAAAAAGGTAAGTTATTGTTCCCGATTTTATATATGGAAACTGAGGTTCATAAAATTCCTAGGGTGCCATAAGTGGAATGGAGGCTTGGGTGGGATGCAACCTGGAATCCCTGTACTCCGTGTTGCAGACTAAAGTCAGAAGCCCTACCGTACCATGCAGGCTATTGTAGAGTATAGTTTGGTTTTTAAGATTTGTTTAAATATTTTTGTGAAATGTGTGGTGCATGTGTGCATAGAAAAGGAAATGAAGAAGGAAGATCTTGTAAGTTATTGCCTATACATGTTCACGACCTGAGAACTCAAGAGCAGAACAGTGTAAGATAAATATCTATAGATTTTATCAAATTTCTCCCCCCACCAAAAAAAAAACCCTTCTTATAGCTAGCTTCTTATAGCTAGTTTACCCAGAACTGTCCTTGATATATACTAAAACGATAAAACTAATTCTTGCAACATTAAAAATGCATTCATCTTTGCTTTTTTCCACTTGTTAGTTAATATTGATACTCTTTATCTATTTGTTTTCCTCTAATTCTATTGAGATCAGGCCATGCCTTACTCTAAACTATTCTATGTTATATGAAGCAGCAGTTTTTCAGGACATACTGTGCTCTATGAGACTCCATCTTACAAACAACTTTGACTCTATTTAAAGGAGGAAGATTGTAGGGTCCGAGCAGACCTGCAAATGGCACCATCTGTCGGGCTCATCTAGCACAGAGTGATAAATGACTCATTCCTGGGAGTAAAGGGAACAATCCTGTAAATTTATGAGGGTGAGCTGAGACTATAGGGTCATAGGGGTGTATTAAAATCATAACTGGAAAACTAGGTCCAAGAACTTATCAGACATACAAGATTGTGGAAAGACAGACAGTCAGGTAGTCAAGTAGGCCATCTCAGTGGTGGGGTCCCAAGCCGTGCCAAAGCTCCAGAGAGTTTCCTACTTACCTGTGCCTGATACACACATGCTATGTGCCAGATTGGCTGGTGCAACCCTACCATCACATAAATTGATGGACACCCAATACTTTTTGACCCATCTGGACCTGGACCTGAACACTATGTTTCCTGATCTTGGACTTGTACCTACCAAATAGACCCCACAACTTGGCTCCCACACCCTCATTCTAGCAGCTGCAGCCGCACCATGCTTCTGGCACTGGTCAGTTTGTTATTCTGTCAATACACACTCTCAGCCTGCTTGTGCGACCTTTTGAACTATCCTATGACCACTATAACTTACATTTACTCTGTTAACCCATATATACATATTTACTGTGTGCTGTGTAATATGAGGGAAGTATTAGTAGTCAAAATGGGGGCCGTGGAGAGATGGCTCAGTGGCTAAGAGCATTTGTTGTTCTTGCAGAAGACTAGGGTTCAGTTCCCAGCACCTAAATGATGGCTCACAACCATCAACAACTCCAGTTCAAGAGATCTGAGGCCCTCTTCTGAATTCCATACATGCATGCAGGGAAAACACTCTTACACATAAAAGAAAAATAAATACTGGAAAATTGGAATAAAAGTACCTGCATTGACCTTGACCAGACCACCAACATATGTTCGATTTTATGACCAACTGCTCTCATTGAAGCTGCTTAATCTTGTGAATTTCTTGCTAATGAATGATTTCTATCATTGTAGAAAGACACAACATGTTCATCTATGTTTCTTGCACAGCATGCTCACAACAATTTTTCAGTAATCATTTAATATTCCACTATTTTATTTAACTCCCAATGGGTGATAGTTTTTATAATTAAAAAACTAGTGCAATGAACATTTTTAGCCATGCTTTTGGTGACAAAATATGATTTTCAAAGACATTTCTGCAGGAGGTTGGTGGTGTGGCTTAGAGACAGAGCTCATGACTACTTTGTGTGAGGCTCTGGATTCAATCTTCAGCATTGAAAAATGAAAGATATTTCTTTAACTATTCTCTGTAAAAAGGCTGATTAACCCACCTTCCTGCAACAGACACCCAAGTAGCAATCTTTATTGGATCAATTTATCTTCATATCCACTTACTTGATTCCTCCCTTCTTTAGTGTCCTCAACTTGTAGAGTGTGACTACAATCCCTGTATATAGCCTGAATCAACTAGAATTCGGTTGTCCAAATTCCAAGTACAGAATCCTTTCTTTGAACACGTTATATGTTAAAGCTGCAAAGACAAATAGAAGGTCAACGCCTTCTGTTTTTACCTCTGACAGATGAAGACAACAAATGAAACTGGGGCTTTGTGGTTCAGAGCTCTGGGATAAGAGCTTTAATCAAGTTTGGAACCACTAAAATACCACTTACTTAGTTTGGGTTTAAGCCATGCCCTTCTATTGTTCAAAGACATTTTCCTTTGTAATAATTCCATGGAAAGAAAAATGACTTGAAAGTTGTATTTATTAAAGAGCCCAAAGGCATTTGAACCTCAATTTACATTTTTCTTTTTTATAGAAAAAAAAAGCAAAGTGTAAATGAATGTCAAACATGTGGCTTACATTTTTTTCAATGATGCATGCAGGCTTTAAAAACTAATGAAAATACTTTAGAAGAAACATGTTCCAAAACATGTTAAGTGTATGTGATGTAGGACATTTGGAGTAGATCAACATAGCAACTGGGGTTTGTGGCATCCTGAAGAGGGAACAAAAGAGACCTGCCCTCTCACATGAGATTATGAAGACAAGGTATTGACTTTAAGACACATTCCTATGTAGATCCACAACTTGAGAAGGGATGAATAATTCAAAGTTAGGGAATCTTAAATGGTAGGGAATCTTACTACCCTCTCATTTCATGGACAAGACATTTTCTAGGGAGAATCAGCACACATGTCTACTCACACCAGATAGGAAACCCATGCAGGCCAAAGTATGAATACCACCAAAATCTGTTTTCATTAACCAATGGGTTTCATTGGGGTTACTTACAGGAACATAGGTAAGGGGTTACTTACAAGAGGAGAAATGACCCAAAGACAGCTGTATCACCAAAGCCCACTACAACATGAGTGACATCTCTTAAAAGCTAGGAATCTGGACCACACTGCACAGCTTGCAGGCAGCTCAACAGGTTGGAGAGTGTCCTTTCCAAGTGACTCAGTCTAAACCTCTTCCAGGCACCTCAGCTGGCTTCTACTTCTTCCAGGTCTTGTCTCAGAGTCTTCTCTGAAGCTTGGCTTTTCTGAGGGTGACTCTCAGCAGTCATTATTGTATATTCTTGGGATGGAGGGGCCTAGTGAATCTGGTAAGTTTCAGGAACTTCCTGATCTATTTTGAGTTGTCTATCTTCTGGCTTAAGGAGCTTCTCTGCTGGGTGGAGTGTTTCAATCTTTCAATCTCTAAGGAAATTTCCACACAACAGCCTCTTCTGTGTTAACAATCAGTAGTATGAAAACAAACAAGAAATGGACATTGTCTTAAAGAAAATGAATTATTAGGCTGGAAATTCTATGTAGAAAGAAACAACAAGGGTATGAGATGAATAGGGTATAACAGTGTCAGAATAAAAAGCCTTGTTCATTCTCCCTGGGTGGGATATGGGTGAGAAAAGACATCTCAAAGGAGAAATTTTGCTCAGAGTTCTGGCGAATGAGGAGAAGCTGAAGAAACAATTTGCTGAGGAAGTTGCAGCCTTGCCAATGCCCTGTACAAGTGCAGAGGTGTAGGAAGTTTTATGTAACAGGAACATCTAAAAATTGCATGTGGCTAGAAGGTAGAAAGAATGGCTGTTGAACTGAGAGATCAAACTTGTGCCTGGCCTTGTATGCCAGTCAAGTTTATCATTGTGTGGCACTTGTTACCCTGGGTATAACAAGATGCCATCTTGGACTTTTTCCTGGTAGTCATAGAAACTAGAGCATAAGGATACAGAGGTAGTCAGGTCTATGGTAATGGTAATGGAGGAGATGACATTCTTTAGAGCAATGTTTTTCAACCTATAGGTCATGATCCCTTTGGGTGTCAAATGACCCTTTCACAGGGGTCACCTAAGACCATATGAAAACACAGTTACAATTAATAACAGTAGCATTTATGAAGTGGCAACAAAAATAATTTTACAGTTGGAGGTCACCACATCATGAGGAACTATATTGAAGGGCTACATAATTAGGAATGTTGAGAACCACTGCTCTTGGGAATGGCAGAAGACCCTCACCTAGGATTCTAGCTCTTATACCCTCCCATAGCTACAAATAATCTTGGGAGATGCTAGATTATATAAGAAGCAGAAGGTTAATTCAAAGCTAAACTACATGATGCGGCTTCCTTGAGGGTGTCATCCATGATGAGGTGGAACTTTATGGGGGGACAGCTATGTCGTGGTCACCTACACTCCTATAATTAACCCATCACTTGTGGACTGTGAGAAAGCCCAATAAACTCATTAAATTGGACTTCAGTGAAATCATGCTTTGATAAGTTGGGTGCCCATCTGAGGTACTTAGACAGTTGTTTGCACCTCCCCAGGGAAAATGAACACAGCAATCATCACTGGGAAAAACAATTTATAGAGTAAACTTGTTCTGTAGGTTATGATTTAATAGATTTTAGTCCATGGTTGCTTGGTCCTGTATGTTTGACAGCAGTAGAACATGAGAGAAGTCCCCCACCTCCTGATGGATGGGAAGAAAAGAGTGCAGAAATAATTGGGACCAGGTCAAACCTTCAAAGCCATGTTCCCTGACTTACTTACTCCTCTGAAAGTACCTGAAGGCATCACCTTTGAAACTTTCCTGAGTGTTCCTAGTGTCATGTGGCTGGGGACCACATAGTCCCCCTGTGGGGAACCTAGCATAGTCAAACCATAACATTCTATTCCTGGCTTCCAAAGGCTTATAACAGAGATAAAGAGACACTGTGTCTTCCAATCTGACCATCAGACTATTAAACAATAGGGATTTCCCCAAGGATCTCATGCTGGGAGAAGGAAAGGGCACCAGCCAGAGAGGGTGCTTGTCTCTTGGAAAGAGATCTCACACAGTTCTAACAGCTTGTCAAATCACTTTATAGCATAAGACTGATGCCCAGATACAATAGGTCAATGGAGGGACCACACCTGTCTGGAACTCTTTAAATGTGCACATCCCTGGCTGCTGGGGAATAATGCTCTTATACACTGTAAAGATTTGTCACTTGAATTGGTTTACTGAAATGCTGACTGTCAGTAGCCAGGCAGGAAGTATAGGCAGGGTGACAAGACTAGGAGAATTCTGGCAAGAGAAAGAGTCGCCAGCCAGACACAGAGGAAGCAAGATGAGATTGCCATTTTGAGAAAAGGTACTGAGCCACATAGATAAGAATCATGGGTTAATTTAAGTGTAAGAACCAGTTAGTAATAAGCCTGAGGTACTGGCCAAGCACTTATAAGTAATATTAAACCTCTAAGTCAATTATTCGGGAAGTGGCTGCTGGGTATTTGGGAACAGGCAGGTGGGAGAGAAAATTCTGCCTACATCTGGCCTTCTCTTTGAACTCTGATCACACTTCAAAACCCTCAAGATTGACTTGTGGGTTCACTGGATCTCTTTTTCTCTCTTCCTGATGCAGCCATATTGAATAAACTGCCTTTTCTGATTTCCACTTTTAATTTTGCTCTTTTAATTGGCTTAGTAAAAATGAATAGCCAAACCTGACTTGAAGTCAGGCTGTGACTCCCAAGTTCAATAACAGGCTTATGTCCACCTCTTAAGGCAAAATACATTTAGTCTACCGTCGAGGGTCTCCAAACTAAACAGTCTAACATCTTCATCTTCTAAATATACAGTCTGTTCTGAGACTCAAGACCAGCTCTCCTCTGTGAGCACGTGTAAATAAAAATCAAATTATATATTCCCAAGATACACTGGTGCAACTATGCTACAAATCCAAGAGGAATACAGAGTAGAAGAAGTAGTAAGGTGGGAAACTCAGCACAGAATGTATTGAGTTCTATAGCTCCACACCCAGAGTCTGTCACATGTAGTAACATGATGTGAAAACCACTGGGCTTTCACAGTCCCACCCATCTTCTTTGCCATTCACAGCCCACAGGGCTTCCTCCTGAACTGGCTCTGACTGTTGCCTGGAGCTTTTCTCAGGTGATGTTCTATACTCCTGGCATCTGCACCATCTTGGAATCTCTGTTGGGCCTCAAACTTCAGTCTTACAGTTTAATGCACTGTTGTCTCATGGCCTGACCCTGCCATACGTAGCCTGACTCCCCAGACCTTCCATTG
Source organism: Peromyscus maniculatus bairdii (assembly GCF_049852395.1). Lineage (NCBI taxonomy): Eukaryota > Metazoa > Chordata > Mammalia > Rodentia > Cricetidae > Peromyscus > Peromyscus maniculatus. Next base: position 15,392,646 of record NC_134856.1, on the reverse strand, counting down.
GTAGCGGAAGGCTCCATAACCTGTTAAACTTGCAAAAACAGCATCACAGAGATGACCCAAATCTGCTGCCAGGTTGTTCAGTTGCTGTTTTTCCTCAGATGGTAGCTGTGACCTCTGAGAGCCTAGGCAACTGGAGCAAAAACAAATAAACAAACAACCACAAAACCACTTTCCTACATTGGCACTGTGCACATAGGACACTCTGGTATGTCTGGAGCAAAGTCTTCCAAATTCGTTAAAATCGTTATACTTTAATCTTATTGTACACATGGTCTAGCCAGTTACAGATATGCCCTCAGTTTTGATGCAAAGTGCTTATTTGTTGTAAAATGTATTTTTGGTGATTTGGTCCATGTTCTAGTTTGCTTTTCAGTTACTGTGATAAACACAATGACCAAAACAGCAGGAGGAGGAAAGGGTTTATTTGGCCTGATGGTTATACTCCACCATCATGGGAAGTCAAGGCAGGAACTCAAGGCAGGGGCTGAAGCAAAGACCACAGAAGGATGTTGCTTCCTGGCTTGCTCATATAACTTGCTCAGCCTGCTTTCTTTCAGAAGGCAAGACCACCTCCCCAAGGGTAGTATTGTCACAACAGTGAGCTTAACTCTCTTCCATCAAGTAGGAATCAAGGAAACACAGCCCAGAAACAAGCACAGGTCAATCTGATGGAGGCAATTCCTCAGTTAAGATTCCATCTTTCTTGTTATGTCAAGATATCACCAATGTATGTGTGTGTGTGTTGGGGGGGGGGGTCACACAGGCCACAGCACACATGTTGAGGTCAGGGGACAATTTGCAAGAGTCAGTTCTTTTCTTCCATTTTATCATGTGTGTCCCAGGGACTGTATTCAGTTCATCATATAGTAACAAATGCCTTTATCTACTGAGATATCTCATTGGCCTGTTGTTTCTTTCTAATAATGTTAATGTCTTTAACAACCCTTCCTTATTTACAACTTTAAATGAGTTTGTATCTGGCATTTCCAATTTTTTCCTCTTTTGCTTTCAATTCTCACTACAATCATGACTCAAAGCAGCCAACAACAAGCATGCCACATCAGTTAACAACTAAAAGAATTCCTTAGGCACACGACCATGGGCCAATCTGATCTGGGAAATTCTTCAGTTGAAGTCCCCTCTTCCCAAGTGACTTTAAGTTTATGTCAAATTGACAATAGGAGCTAACTATGACATGTGTAACAACTCTAGCATAATAATATATTACATATTGTAATGCTACTAAATTTTAAATTATTTTTTTGAGATAGTATAATTGACTTTTATTTCACTGTCTAGCTTAGGAGGGAGTTTTAATTTTTTGTTTTTTGTTTTTTCCTTTTATTTTATTTTACAATACCATTCAGTTCTACATATCAGCCATGGATTCCTTGTTCTCCCCCCTCCTGCCCCCCTCCCCTTCTCCCCAGCTCACCCCCGATTCCCACCTCCTCCAGGGCAAAGCCTCCCCCGAGGACTGAGATCAACCTGGTAGACTCAGTCCAGGCAGGTCCAGTCCCCTCCTCCCAGATTGAGCCAAACGTCCCTGCATAAACCCCAGGGTTCAAACAGCCAACTCATGCAATGAGCACAGGACCCAGTACCACTGCCACTGCCTAGATGCCTCGCAAACAGATCAAGCCAATCAACAGTCTCACCTATTCAGAGGGCCTGATCCAGTTGGGGGCCCCTCAGCCTTTGGTTCATAGTTCATGTGTTTCCATTCATTTGGCTGTTTGTCCCTGTGCTTTATCCAACCTTGGTTTCAACAATTCTCGCTCATATAAACCCTCCTCTTTCTCGCTGATTGGACTCCCGGAGCTCCACCCAGAGCCTAGCCATGGATCTCTGCATCCAGATCCCTCAGTCGTTGGATGGAGTTTCTGGCATGACTATTAGGGTGTTTGTCCATCCCATCACCATGCAAGCTTGTACAACCACTTTGGAAATCAATATGGCGCTTTCTTAGAAAATTGGGAATCAATCTCCCTCAAGATCCAGCTATACCACTTTTGAGCATATACCCAAGAAATGCTCAATCATACCACAAGAGCACTTGCTCAGCTATGTTCATATCAGCATTGTTTGTAATAGCCAAAACCTGGAAACAACCTAGATGTCCTTCAACTGAAGAATGGATAAATAAATTGTGGCACATATACACAATGGAATACTATTCAGCAGAGAAAAACAATGACATCATGGGGTTTGCAGGCAAATGGATGGATCTAGAAAAAATCATCCTGAGTGAGGTAACCCAGACTCAGAAAGACAAATATGGTATGTACTCACTCATAGGAGGATACTAGATGTGGAACAAGGATGACTGGACTGCTACTCACAACTCCAGGGAGGCTACCTGGAAAACAGGTCATTAAGTTATTTTTATAATATATTGTGATCACATTCCTTTCCCTTCCACAACTCCTCCAAGACTCCCCTCAACCCTTCCTACTCACTCAAATGTTTGTGTTCTCTCTCTTTCCCTGCTCTGTTTCTATCTCTTTTTTTTAAGTCTTGCTCACTATAAACAGTACCATCCCTGGGCAGTACTTGTGGGCCTGGCTTGTATATAGAAAGCTAGCTGAGCAAGCCAGAGGAAGCAAACCAGTTTGCAGAATTCAACTATGGCCTCTGCTTCCAGTTCCTGCCTTGAATTTCTGCCCTGACTACCCTTCAGGATAGACTGTAAGTGTTAAGCTAAATAAATCCTTTCTTTACCCCCTCAAAGTAAAGCAAAACATGAAACAGCTTGAATGCTATACTGTCTTGAAATTTCTTCCACCAGACTAATTCCTCCATTACTTCTTATGTTGTGTTTTATTTTGCTTTATGAGATGAGATCTCATTCTGTATCCCAGACTGACCTATAATTCACTATGTAATCCAGGCTGGACATGAATCCTCTGCCTCAGCTTTGTAAGTGCTGAGATTACAGGTGGGAACAAGTCAATTACTTTTAAAGTTAGGCTCATGAAAAGTCTCATTATGTGAAGAAATGGAGATAAATCTTCTGCCAGAACTAAGCATGCATGGGCTCTGGTCCATTTCCTAACACAACCCTCATTTACACTTGGCATTTTATAAGCCTGACCTTTTCTGTCCACATTTCTGTCAGCATTCTGATCTTCTTGGTTCTCAGCAGATGCTCCCATTAATCTCTGCAGACAGCATCCTAAGTTTTTCTCTAATCTCCTTCTTCAAACCTCTCCAGGTCCCCCCACAAACCAGTACCAAAGACTGAAAGTTCAGATTGTGAGGCAGGCACAGCAACCAACCTGATACAAATAGCCTGTGTAGGTTGTTGCCAATACCTAAGAAAGCCAACTCAAAGAAAGGATTACTATTTATTTATTTATTTATTATTTAGTTTATTTTGAAATTAATTTATCTATTTGTTATTTATTTATTTTCATCCACAGTTTCAGAGACTTTGGTTCATGGTTCTTCATCCCACATGCCTGACAGCCATCATGGTGGAGGAAGCATACAGTATGCAGCAGACACTAAAGCGGAGAGCAAGTGAGGGATGGGGACAAGGTGGAAGCTTCAGTGACATCCCATTCAACTTACTTCCTCCAATTATACGGACCCCCCAAAGTTTTCAGAGCTTCCCAAAGCAGCCCCACGTGCTTGGAATCCAGTATTCCACACTAGCCCGAGGAGTGGCATTTCATACTTATAAAATGCATGCTACAGTGTATGAACTTTATTGAGAGGAGACATAACGGGTTTTTTGGGAGTATGGTTTTGTTTTAGAAAGGTTATTTTTAGACTGTAGGGAGGAAATAGACCTTTAAAAGGCAATGCTGGAGACCAGGGTATCAAAAAAATTGTGAAATTCCATGAGAAATTAGGAAATGTCAAATCTAAAGGATTTTTATTGAGTGGATGGTAGAATCAAAGGGTAAATGTGATGCCTGAGTGTGAACAAGAGTAACAGAAGAGGGGACTGGAGAGATGGTTCAGGAGTTAAAAGTGCTGACTGTTCTCCCAGAAGTCCCAGGTTCAATTCCCAGCACCCACACAGTAGCTCATAACCACCTATGACTCCAATTCCAGGGGATCCAACACCTTCTGGCCCCCATGGGCACAGTGCACAGGTATACATGCAAGCAAAATGCCCATACACATTTTTTAAGAATAGAGAAGAGGCATTGTGTCCTCTGAATCTTTGACATGAAACTGAAAACTCAACTCCAGGAATTGATGTGAAGTAACCAGGTCAGTAAGACACGATGTCACCTGTTGAAAGGACACCAATTTAGAGTGGCTACATTTCTTTTAACCATGAATAGAGGGTTGTTGGAATGAAACATTAATGACTGATGCACAGTATGTTAAAGAAATTGAATAATCTTTTAAGATGAAATGTGAAAGACTCCCCAAAGACCCTATAGTATAAAAAAAGACACTCTCACAAAACTATATTAGACAATATCACACCCTGGGGAAGACAGGAGAACATGGAAGCTCATCTTACTGCTGGTTGACAATCTACAGACTTGATTTTTCTGTAGAAATGCTAAAGGAACTGTGTTCTGTACATACACACACACACACACACACACACACACACACACACACACACACGGTCATTTATTAAATAACAGCAACTTTAAAAACCATATATAATTTGAATATACATCAAATTTTAAATATATCAACAAATTGTGAAACAGTCATGGCAGAATACTATTCTGCTGTTTGAATGCATAAATTAGATCTAATTTTATTTTAAAAATAGGTAAGTCTTGGAAACTGTAATTTTAAGTAAAAAGTTAAGTTTATAAAATTTACCAGTAATATTTAAACAACACATCACAGTCAGAGCAATCCTACACAAAGAGAGCAAATGGCAGAAGCCTCTAAAATGTGATTTTCAGTTATACTACAGAATCATAGAAACAAAACCAGAAATCAATGGGACAAAAGACCCAGATTAACCTATGCAGTTAGAGCCACCTTGTTTTTAGGGAACATGCTAAAGATACACATTGTAGAAAGGAGTCTAGTTGACAAATGGTGCTAGATATTCACATGGAGAGAAGTGAAATTGGACCCTGTATCTCCTCCTGCACAAAAATCTATTCAAAATGGAACAATGACCTTAATGTAAGATCTGAAACTTAATGTCACAGTTGATAGAGTAGAACATTGCTAGATGTAAGCATACGAGAGGACATTCTGAAAAGGACTCTAATAGCTCAGGCAATAATGGCAAAACTGACAAATAGAATCACAGAGACTCAAAAAGCTTCATCAAAGAAAACAACTGAGCAAAGGCACAGTCTGCCCAGTGGAAGAAAGTCTGTGCCAGCTGCACACTGGTAGGAGATTAATAACTAGAATATATAAGGAACTCAACAAATTAAATGCCAAAAAAGGTGAATAATACAACCAAATGGGCAAATGAAATGGATGAACAGTTCTCAAAAGATGTATAAACAACCAGTGGATTCATGGAAAAAATGATCAACGTTTTGAGACATCATAGAAATACAAATCAAATCTACACTAAGAATCTAACTCACTACAGTCATATGGCTATCATTAAGAAAAACAGAACATAATTATATTTTAAATAAATAAAAGTAAAATAATAATAAGAATAAAAAACAAATAAAATGTCGGTGAGGGTGGTGAATGCAGGAGGGAAGGAAGTCTATGAGAGGCTGGTGAGAATGTAAATTAGTCCAGTCACCATGGCAACCAATATGGTGGTTCCTTAGCAAACTAAACAGAACTGCTGTATGATCTAGTCATAGCACTTCCAGGAATATATTTGAAGGACTCTAAGTACCACAGTACAGAGACACCTGATGGATTATGTTTATTGTAGCAATAGCAATTGTTAAGTTATGGGATGAATTTAGGGATCCATCCACTAATGAAGGAATAAAGAAAATGTGACATAATATTTAATTGCATTTATTAAGTCTCAGAGAATGAGATTATGTCATTTGAAGGAAAATGGAACTTGAAATTATCATATTAAGCAAAATAATCCAGAATCAGAAAGGAAAATAACATGTGCTTTCTCTCATATCAGAAACCTAGGTTATAGGTGTATATGTGTTATATGTAGTTGTTCATGTGGGTGTGGGCACATGTGCATGCAGGTGTGTGTGTGTGTGCGCGCGCACATGCCTGTAGAGACCAGAGGTCAATATCATGTGTCCTCCTCAATCACTCTCCACTTGATTTTTTGAGACAGGGTTTCTCAGATCCAAGTGGCTGGAGCACACTGATCTGGCTAGACTGGCTAGCCAACAAGCTTCGGGAATACTTTGGCTTCTGCCTGCATGGCCTGGGGTTGCAGGATGCTCTGCCACATCTGGCTTTTATGTGTGTTCTGGAGGTTGAACCCAGGTCCTACGCTTGTGCAGCAAGTCCTTTCCCCACTGAGGAATCTCCTCAGCACCTCACATTGACAGTTCTTATACTGTTATTTATACTTCTCAACTTAAAAATGTCTTATAATAAATAAGGTCAACAGGAAGCTAGAGAACACACCTTTTGCTATTGTGTCAATCAGCTACCGGATGCACTGTTCTCAAGAGTAACTAACAAGATGGATAAAACAGGCCCCTGTCCTTAAGCTTTCCATATCTGTTCAGACAATATAATATGTAAGTGTGGGACCCTGGTGTGGGACAGACTGAATTAAAACATAGACTTTAAAAAATGTGGTTTGAGTCTAAAGGCAGATCTTGATTCTGAAGGGCACCAACTCTGAGAACCTGCATTTCTTCCCTGTTAAAGGGAAGATTTGGCAGAACTCTGTCTGAAACATTGTAAATCTGCAGGAGGGAAGAGATGGTGCCATGGAACACTGGAACATGGTCTCAGTCCTAATTTTACTATAGCTCGAGCCCTCATAGTGAGTCCTGCAATATAATATTATGAACATCCTCTTTAACACCTCCCGGTGTGTGTCCCTTTCTGCTAGTGGCCCCATGGAAGAGAAGAGCAGATTGTCCACAGATACTGCCTGTCCTTGTCTACTCTGTCTGCTCTCTCAGAAGCACACCTACTTTGTGACCACAAATGCATCTGTCCCAGTGTTCCGAGGGAAGCCAGGACAAGGGCCAAACAACATGAAGCAATCCAAAGGATTCCTGGTCCAGAAACTGGTGTATGAGTTCTTGTACCCTCAGACTGTCCATTTTGCTCTTTATGAAAATATGCTCTCTCTCCTTCAAGCCTGCCTATATTTTTCATGACCATTGCACATATTCAGGGTGATAGATAACAGACCACAGCACTCCATTGTGCCATGCCTGAGAGAAACTCTGGTTGTATGTAGCTGCCATGTCCTCATAATGTCAAAAAGGTTTCGAGGTCTTCAGCAATCTGCTTTTTCACTTGAGCAGGCCTTCTTGACAAGTGTTCTGCACTCGTTGCTTATCTCCAAAACTGTGAAAAAAAATTGATATAATCTTACAAGAAGCAGAGCTTCCGTTTCTACTGTAGCCCATCCTTATTAATCACTATCTTAATAAGCCCTGACTCTGACCACTCAACAGCCCTGCCAGCACCAATTACGGTTAGCTGTAGGCCACATCATGATCCAAACCGCAGATACAAAGAGTCTCAGATGAAGAAAGAGATGTTAGTATTGTCTAACTGGCGTTTTCTGAAACCTGCCCCTGGACCCATCCTATATTTTCCTAAATCTGTCCTTAGATTTGCTCTGTCCCACTCCAAAGACCCACACTTCTGTAAAATATTGCCTGAACAGATATGGAAATCTTAGAGAAAGGGGCATATTTTATTCAACTTACTAGTTCCTCTTGAGTGCAGCACATCCTACAGTTGATTGACGTCATGTTCAGAGAAGGAAAGAGTTCTCATCACCAGAACGTCCAAAGAGCCTAGAATAAAAGGAATCTTCTTCTAGACCTGGATGGCTGTGACCTGGTTAAGTTCTAATGGAAGGTGGACATTTTCTGTTGAAAGAACACGTGAAAAGCAATGAAAAACAGGATGAGATTGCTGACCTATTGGCCACCGATAGATTCTAGGAGATGGGCGGAGGGGTGTGGGGGAGCTGGCATCCAGTTGTCCACCTACTGGTGAGCCTGTCAGCCTCTGAAGCTTAGTTCCAAACTCAGAGTCATTCAGATGACCCTAATTAAACGGAACAAAACTGAAATGAGTAAATGGGGGGGGAGGGTTTCTAAGGAGGAGTGGGGACTGCAAGGGATGAGAAGGAAATAGGAGAGGGTAAGAGGAGAGGAACCAGAACACATAGTGTACATGTGTGACTCTGTAAAAGGGCAAAATTCACTAAAATGGGGGGGGGGCAAGAGAAGTATGATTCTTATAGATCTAGAACATTGGATTTGACCACAGAGTTATTTAGTGTGCATTCACTCAACAATCCATAAAACGAGTTGCACCTAAAATGTACTTAGCACCTAGCTATCACTACAATGTGTGAAGCCTGTATCATTCCACGTACCACTAACTGTGGGGTTTCTGGGATAGTTATTGATATTGGGAGATCGATTATGTTCTAGAAATGGAGTCAGGACTCCACAGTGTGTTAGTATCGCAGAGCGTCACTAACACTGACTTTATCATCTTAGATCCAGCTCTACCCTTCCATTGATGGACGTTGCACATCAATCACCACTGTTGTATATTATCCTGCAAGGAACAGGACACACAATGTCCTTTCTCCACTCCCTCCTTCTATCACCATGCATAGTTCTCAAGGACTATCTCTGGTTTAACTGATTAATTCACAGAAATTATTTCAGAGTTCCCCGTGTCTTCAAAATACAGATTCACCATTTGCTGAAGCAGAAGGCTGTGATAACTTTCTGCTTGGTGCTGAACAAACGCATTCACTCAGCCCTTGCTGGGTTGCCTTTAAATTTTCCTTTAAATTGGTTGCCTTTAAATTAAAACACCAAAAATCATGTAAGTCTTTTAAAAACAAACACCTTTATGACTATGTGTACACCCTATTAAAAATTGGCCTGGGTTACTAGTTAGCATGCTGTAAACCAAAACCAATTACAAATACTGATACTGAAGATGTGTGTAGTTTCTACTCTGCTGTTTCAGCACAGAGAAGGTGCAAAGAGGACCTGGGAAGCATCATGTGACAATATTAATGGACTGTTTAGAAGTAAACTATTGTGGTACATACAGTTTTGTTGCAAGAGAACTCTCTAATGGTGCTTCAATGATGCTTAATAGCCCAATACCAACAGAGACTGACATGGCTTCACAAAGTACCTACTAGAAACAAACATTGGTGTCTTTCAAGAAGGCGTGATTGTAAAAAAACAAAAAAAAAAAAAAAAAAACCACCAACTCGATGCAGGTAAAATGTTGGTTTGGGATACCTGAGTGCATTTAACCTTTGGAACTCTGGCTATACTAAAGTAACTTGGAAAGTGGTGCTTATTTAGTGACGTGGGACAAGAAAAAAAGTGAGTAAGAAGGCATCCTTTAAGTATAATGGATGGTCAAGGACAAGGCTCCCCTCTCTAAGCCTGTGCCTAGAATGTTACTATGAATACTTACTCTTCAGAGTTCTTAGAGGGATTTTGTGTATTTCTTTCTCAGTCACTATTCTCTACTATTTCATTCTGTGGAGAACAGGAAGAACTTAAAAGCTAAGTTAGCAGGATAAGGGGATGTCTCCAGGGTCTGCTTGGTCATCTAGGAGAACACTGAACTTGTTCCTGGGATGGACAAAGAATTGAAAGTTCGAGGAAGAATGAAGACCTGGTCAGAGAAAGCGAAAGCGGCAGCTTTACCCTTTGGGGATGGGAGGAGCTGAAGGCTTTGAATCCTCTAAACAGACTCTGGCTGGCTATTTGATAAGATTGCTGGCCAAGTTGCCCCTTCTTAGATCTCTGCCTCTTTGCCTTCCTGCCATGTCTGCTCACAACATCTTCTGGGAATAAAGACACTGTCGCAGGGAAATGGCTCTCCTTGTCTACCCATGTCCCTTTAACATCTCCAGGAAGACTTGACAATGGCATCAGTGACCAGAGAGGTAAGATGCTCACATACATGCAGATGGCTTGGTTCCTTTTGAGCTGCTGTGACTGAACACCCGACAGAAGCGTTTAAGGTATCAAAGGTTTCGACTGTCAGTTCAGTCTTTCACGGAGAGGAAGGCGTGGTGGAGAACACTGGTCTAGTTCAGTCTTTCACAGAGAGGAAGGCGTGGTGGAGAACACTGGTCTATGGCGTGGCAGGGGGGTGCGGGGGAGTGGTGAAGGCTATTCGCATCCCAGAAGACAAGGAAACAGAGAGCATGGTGGGAATCATAGATGGGATGACCTTCAAAGGACCATCCCAGGGCTAGGCCCCACTCCTAAAGATTCCATAGCCTCCTGGTATGATATCATTAGCTGGTAACATTAATTCAGAACACAAGCCTGTGGGCAATAGTGCAGACTCAAAACACAACAAAGATGAAAAATGCCTTAAACCAAAACAAGGAACACCCACTTATAATCGGAAGAAAGTCAAGTGGATGAAGAAGTGCATTCTCCGTCACTGAAGGCCTGTGTGCCAACCACGTCCTATAAATCATAAATCCACTAAATGCAAACTAAAATACTTGGTAAATTCCCCTCTAACTCTAAAATTCCATATACACTGGATGTAAATTGAACAAAGTAAACGCTAGAGAGGTCAAGGGGCCTTGAGAAGAAACATGGGATCATAACGAAGACAAATCCTCCTTCCTTTGTGTCTGCTCTCTAACGGGAAGTTGCCTTTACAATGTCTCAACAGAAAAGGAAGCATCTCACTTGAACCCTGCAGTCCCTAGCATGACCCATCGGTGGGCATCCAGATGTAGTTCTTGGGAAAGCAGAGGGACCATCAGGCTTTGAACATAATACAGAGATTGTAAACCCTTTCCACACCCATCATGTCTGTAAGGAAGAGTTAAAATGCACAGCTTTTTACACCAACTGGAGGCCCAATGTAGCAGGGAGTTTACATGACAAGATACTGAAAACTAAGGTCTAAGTTTTATTTCTCAAACATTTGCCCCAAAAGGCTATTTTAGTGTTTTAGAATGTTCATGTTTATTACACACACACACACACACACACACACACACACACACACACACACACACACCACATTATTTAATTAAGGTATCTCTTTTCAACAGCACCAGGTTAAGCCTCTGGGAAGCCAAAACTACACATCCATATAGTATAGATTCCCTTAGTGGCTGTTAGATGAATTGCTTGCACAGACTACCACACAAAAATACAGATCAGAACTTCAGAATTTTAAACAGTGCTAGAAACCAGCTTGTGTCTACTGAAGCAGAAGTCCGTTGAGTAACATTGTGAGAAGAAATGCATAAACAACTTTGGATAGACAATTATATGCAGAAACTTGGAAGGGGGTGCTGGAAGTGGGGGCCCCCAAAGCAGAAACCTCACCAGCATCTCGATGAGTCACCTCTGGGTAACAGTCAAGAAGTTGACCCACTCATCTCTTCAAGGTGACCTAGTGGACTTGAAAAAGGCAGAGCCCCAGGCATAGTGCCCACACCCATCCACAGGTCTGTCCACACCCTTAACTCATGGGGGTTGCTTTCTTGGAGTGGAATACCCGGGAAACTGGAATAGATACCCATGGAGCCCATTCTGCCCTCTGCCACTGAAGACACATTATTCCATATTACTTTGAGCTAAACCTGAAGGGATGTCAGAACACACTTCACGTTGCCTAACTCTCCAAGGAACTTTAAATCTCTTACCCAATTTGTCCCTCCAAACAACTCTAGAAGGTAAAGCAGGTTTTATTACACTTGCCTGGCAGAGAGAGCAAATGGAGAAATATTATCTTTGTCATTTTTAAATGAATGTACCTTTCTTTCTCTTTCTCTTTCTTAATCTCCTGTCCCTTATCTCCACTTCCACAAGAAAAAGAAATCAAATGAGATGCTCATCTTTCCCCAGGATCATTTTTAATGTGACAGCAATGCTTGTGAGGGCTGATCGCATACACAAAAGGAATTCCAATGCCATTTGGGGACTTTTAGTCAAGAGTCTACAAGTACCAGACAGCTAAATCTAGGGAAAATCCTTGTAACATTGATATAGCATGTTGTTCTGATCATGTGGCTTCCACACTGTTCATTTATCAAGAGACCTGCATAATTACCAGGTGCCAAGGCATGTCACAGAGGGATATTTTTAACCTACTCAATGACAATCCTCGTTGCCCCTGAAGACTAACATGGTTTAACAAAGAAATGTTGATGCTCTGTGTTTAAAAGTCACATCTGCCACATCTCGGCTTCGGAATGACCTAGAAGCAGACAAGTTTGGACTACAAGGAACTCCGGGCACCAAAGGTGTTTTCCCTTCTTATTTAAATTAAAAGCTAATTGGGCCAGAGTTACAGGCAGCTCCAAGATTACAAAATAGAACACATCGTACTTCTCTTCCTCCTGGTTTGAATTTTCAAGAAACCCAGACATGTACTCTTGGCTGAATCCTATCAAGTTGTTAAATAAATAGGTGAACAAGCAACTACAGATGGCATCCAACATTATTAATGGAACTGGGGCTTCAAAGTTCATGTCCACTGTACCATAACCTGTTGCCAAAAACATACCACAGTATTATTCACAAATTAGAACATGAGTACAAACTTCAACCTGCCACCTGGAGGTAACACCCATCACCTTTGGACTTGGTCTATTAGCACCTCAGAGCATGCACCTAGATTTCATTAGTTCCATTGAGGACAGATATTTTTGTTCTGACTTTACAAGTAAATAGTCACACCTAATAAAACTGAGTTATCTGTCTACCCTAGAAGATATTTTTTTTCAGAACCTGGTATGAGTTTCAGGTTCTGTGATGCAGTGTGATTCAGCTGCCTCCAATGTCAGAGGAAAAAAGCAATTAGCAACCTACCATGGACATTGAGGAAGGACGTGGCAAGAGTGAGGGCCACATGCTCATCCTAACTGGGACCACCTTAGTTGTTTTTAATCTTCAAATGCTATCATTGGGCTGTGGAAATGAATCTACATGCTAGCCACCCTCAGAGCTGAGCGTAACTACACCGTAGATGCCTAATGCAGAGTCACTCATTAAATTACCCAACTGATCTAGCTTTTCCTTGAACTAGATAGCAAAGGGTGCAGTGCAATAATGGTAACAACAATATCAGCAGCAATAAAAGCTTCCAGAATGTGTGTCCCACCCCTCCACCTTGCTCATCTTTTCAGAAAATCAAATCTGAATACTGTGTCTTCTCATGCATCTTCAAGATTTATTCATGAGTCACAGCTGAATGCTCTCTGTGTTGTATTTATGTGAACAAACACACATGAAAAAATAAAAAGAATGGGTTCCATTATCTCGATAGATGTGTGTTTGTCAGCATGTGAGATATTCTCTATCCTGGGCAGTCTAAATGTTCAGCTACTCTTTTAAAAACATCAGTCAGGCATTGTAAGACACACAGGCACAGTATAAGCAATGACCTTTAGATGTGTCCCTGCTCCTATTAAACACACACTGCAGAATAGAAACAAGCTGGCACTGGAAATCTCTGTGATACAGGCTTAAAAGCTATTTATTTCGACTGCAATCTACCTAGTGCACCTGTAATAATTTTATTAACAGTAACAATAGATTGAGACATTATTGAAAGAATTTTAACAGGTATCCCATTTACTGCATCCCCTTCATCCCCAAACACACACAGAGAGAGAGAGAGAGAGAGAGAGAGAGAGAGAGAGAGAGAGAGAGAGAGAGAGAGAGAGAGAGAGAAGGGGGGAAGGTGCATAGAGATCATCTTATTCTTTTGCCAACAAAAGGCCTCATGGACGTTTAAAATATTTATAGCATTTTCTATTAAGTCCTAAAAGCTTCCCAGGTATACAGTATCCATGAGGAGGCACAGTTGGTGCAGGAACTACACAGACTATAATAAGCCTTGTCATCTTTTACATGACTCAGCCATACCAATTAATTTACCCTTCCCTTCTCTAAAGGACTTAGAAAACAAAACAGTTTTATTTTAAGAATACATTTTCTCTGAGATTTTTCTTTATGTGTAAATCATGTTACATTGGTGTTCTGGACAAACTTCCTCTCTGCTCATATCAACACTGACTAACATCTAAGGCTGGAAGAACTTGGGGGAAGGGAATTGACTATGACGTTCTGTGAGAAAAGAATGATAAGATAACGGGCTGGGAGTTTTGAGACTTGTACAGCTTATGCCTATCATGTTTTCATTATCACTCACCTTAAAATGTCCATTCACCATAAGAGTCCCCTACCTTCCCAAGCACAGAAATCATGACTCAGTTTCCCGACTAGCTGCTAGAACATTTTACAAAGCATGCATGGAAGTTGTCATCCACCTTTTCAGGCTAAATCTATAATGGAGTCATAATGTGCTCTGCTTTCGGTACCAAGCAAAAGCCCACAAGGTAATGATTTCATTTCATTAGAAATCAATTTCCTAGCTCTACTGTGACAAATTAGTATAAGTTTATGGTAAACCCAAACACTAGTCTCTCATAGCTCCAGAATGTGACTTGACTTGACTCTCATGGAACTAAAAACCAAGATGTGACCAGTGTTGGAGCCTCTTAGGGGCTCTGAGGGGAACATCCTTCAGTGCTCCACAAGGTCACTGGTCCTCCCTGGCTTGTGGTTCTTTCCTTTGTCTTAGCACATCATTCCCTACTCCTCCTGTCTCATCATGAACCCAAATCTCCCACTGTATCCTTCTTATATACACACGTGGTTACATTTAAGACATACCTGTATGATCCAGGCGCATCTCCCATCTTGAAGCCCTTGATCACATATACAAAGTTCTTTTGCCATACCAGTGACTTGTCCCTGGCTCTAGGGACTTAGTTTTCCTCTCTTAGCATGTCATTGTCTAGTCAGCAGCACCCAAGAAGGATGAAAGGTTGGCTTTGCTTTTAAAATTAGGCATTACTGAGGGATGGTGTACACACCTTAGAAGTTATAATTCACAAAGAATGAAAATCTAACTTGCAGTATCAAGTTCTGTTCTAAATATGGCATTTTAAACAATTTTTGGAAATGAATCAGGAACAATACTATAAACTCAAGAGCTCAAAATCAGGGTTTTAGGTTGCAGGCAACAGAATCCAACTTTGGTTAGCTCAAGCAGAAAATTTCATCAGTGGACAGACAGATCAAAGGGAGACTGGGAAACTTCCCACCAACCTTGGTCAGGGACCTAGAAAGTCTGGTAATATAAAGAAGTATGACTTTCAACACATCGGGGACACTTTGATTCATATGTTTCTGGATTTTTGCAAACCGTATTTGAAGACTTTTTCCATGAAACATGAGTAACATGTGAGTTCTAGAAGCATATTTAGAGATATGTGTATGAAGCACTTACAGCAAGGTAAGTCTGACATGTACTGTTGGGAAAAATGGAGAAGTCACCAGCCCTTGTCCTGCATGTGAATCCAACCATGGAGAGCTTTTTGACTGTCTGTGAAACTCGGCCTCATTTTCCTAAGATGCACACCCATGACTTGGGCCATCTGAGTCCATTACTCTTGAGCTCTCAGAGAATGTTCTCCTTTGTTTCCATCAATACTGGGAAGCTGTTACTTGAGTCTGCCTTGGGTTGCTTTAATAGACTACCTGAGACTGAGTCATTTACAGGAAAGGGAGATGTATTTGCTGCCCTACTTCTGGAGGCTGGGAAGTATAAGCATGGCACAAGGATCTGTGTTGCATCATTTCACAGAGGAAGATGGAAGGGCAAGTGAGTGCTAGAAAGAAGGAAGGGATCAATTATATTTTTACAGCAAGTACTTTTGTATGATAACAAACCCACTCCAGAGATATGCACATTAATCATTATATGAACACACTAAACCTTGTAAATTCCCACCCCTTGATACTATTTATTGAAAACTGAGTTTCTAACACATGAAATTTGGGGGATGCTGTCAATCCATAGAAGGTACGTCTTACATGCTGTTTAGTGCCACCTCCCTGCAAATAGTCAGACTATTTGAGTATTAAGTGTAAGGAAGACAAGATAAAGATAAATGCCCCATGCTTATAGACAGAAGACAAAACTGACTCCAGAAAAGTGAAAGCAGTCAATTAAAAGGTAGGCATGGCAGGAGTCACCAGTGGAACAATCCAGAGGCCACATGACCATTCACACACACATACATTTTCCTGTTAGCTCCTTTATTCATCTTCTTACTCCTGTTATTTATTTTATTTCACTTGATAAAACTTTAATTTTCAATTTTATTTCTTGATTTTTTTTTAATCTAAAAGACTGAAAAAGACCAATCTAATTTGCAAAACACTATGTATTATACAGTTACTAGTTGTATAGTTACAACCTGGATAAATCTGTTAAATTGTATACATTTCTTTTTTTTTTTCTCAAGACAGGGTTTCTCTGTGTAGCTTTGTGCCTTTCCTGGAACTCATTTGGTAGCCCAGGCTGGCCTCGAACTCGCAGAGATCCACCTGCCTCTGCCTCCCGAGTGCTGGGATTAAAGGCGTGCACCACCACTGCCTGACTTACATTTCAAATTTGGAGATGGAGTATATAATAGGCTGTAGAAATAGCAATTCTGGTCATGATCAAAGAAATTCTACAAACATCTGACATTTTTTATTGGTTTATTAAGATTTTTTGACCTGAAGCAAAGAAAGAAAAAGTTCAATAGCATTTAATTCTGGTTGTGAAAACATGGGTATTAAATTAGATTTATTTTTAGTGTCTTAATTTTTTAATTTCTGAAAACGTAAGTGTACTAATTTACAACATAACACAATTGGGAGAAAAGCCACAAACTTCGAGTTAAAAGTCTAAGTATTTAGTAATGAGCCCACAAAATGGAGAGGAGGAAGGGTTCTTTCTAGTTTTAAGAAATAAAATTTAATAAAACAAAAAGTCCATTGAATTTATTTTATCTGGCCAAGTAGAAAAACCTTTCATGAAATATGAAAATAAGAAGGACCATGCAGCACACGAGAAAATAAAGGATTGGACAAGAATGCCTAAAGTCTGCTGTGGCATCAAAATTTTGTTCTGCTTAACACAAAGGTCAAGGGCTCAAAGAGAAAGTGCTCGAGTAGAGACCCATAGCCCACTGAGACTCACTAGTCAGTGAAGGAAGGACTTCCGAACTAAATCAGAGCGTCAAGAAGAACAGGACAAGAGAGGCCTGACGCCTTGAGCAGGCAGCCACAGCAACCACAGAGAGCTTAAAACTAGAAGATGCCTCAAGAGAACAAGTCTTTACAGAAGGGTTCCTATGCTTTGCAAAGGTTAACAGACCCCCTGCTATGCTTCAATTCTGAGTTCTTGCTTCCTTCCCCCAGGGAAGCTGGGCCCCTTCCTCTGTGTTCCCATTAATACCCTGTGCCTCCCTTGGTCATGAGACTTTTCATTTTGCTTTGCTTTTTCTCCTGCTGGACTGTGACCACCTAGAGAGGACATAACACATAATACATAAGCATGATAAGGATTCCTGGGGAGCTTCCAGCTCTGACATTCTGTCCTTATAAACCCACTTCTTTCCAGTTCTGGCTGAAGTCTCACTTTCCCTAGGGAGTTCTCCCCCATCACCTCAGTTTGCAATGCTTGGCAAAAAACAAGATGGTGGCCACTTCCATTTAATGTGAGTGGCTGTCTCTACCTGAACTATGGATTCTGTGAGAGTGATAGTATCGCTTGTACTTACCTGTGTGTCAGGCCTTTTACACAAAAGTGTACAATATGCAGATATATAGGAGATTGTACTAGGGATCTCTAAGGAACAGAACTGATAGAATGAACACACACACACACACACACACACACACACACACACACACACACACACACTAAAAGAAATTTATGAGATTGGCTTACATAATATGGTCCAGGTATTCCAACATGGCTGTCTTATACTGGAGAGGTTAAGAAAGTAGAAGTTACTCAATCTTTGGGGCTGGAGTTCTCAGCAGTTCCAATCTGGTCTGCAAGTCCTGGAGGATTTCTAGAGAGCTGCTAGTCTTCAGTCTACACTAGAAGCCTGAGGAATTCAGTTCTAACATCACTGAAGGAATTCTACAGCAATAGGGTAGACGATCGTGCCAGTGAGAGTCAAGGCAAGCAGGCTTAAGGCAGCTTCCTTCTTCCATGTCCTTACATCTGGATTGTTGCCATAAGGTGCTGCCCATGTTTAGGATGAGTTTTCCCACTTCAAATAATCTGATCAAGAAAATCCTCCACAGAAATGTCCAAATGCTTGTATTTTAGTCAATTCCAAATCCAGTCTGGAATCAAGTTGACAACCAAGATTCGCCATTACAAGGATAATCAGATTACAAAAATAGCAGTTCATAGTAGTCCTGTTATTGCTAGTTCCAGGTTAAAAGATAATGGAGAATTAAAGGGGTGTGTGTGTGTGTGTGTGTGTGTGTGTGTGTGTGTGTGTGTGTGTACATGCTTAGCAATGAAATGATTTCATCAAAGAGGGGTAAGTCCTGTAAAGCCTTGAGTGGCATAAGCCTAGCAGTCATTGAGATCAACTGGTGAAAGGTTCACATCAAGAAACTGAGCAAGTGTGTATGGGAGGGGGGATGTCAAAGCAGGAAATGCTGTCATGCATTGTACACGTTTGTAAAGCACGTAGGTAGGTAAGAAGATGTGTCTTCAGCCACCACCCTTTCTGCCGGCTGTTGCTGACGCCCAATGGACCTTAACCTTCACATACACATTGCCCTGCTTCTTTCGCTAAGAATCATGCCACACAGAAGAAGCCAAAACCTGGGGAAACAAGTAGACTCTTCTCCCTCACACCTGGTGCAAGTTGCACTGCTGTCCGAGCCATGAGAAAGGGCTACAGCGGCCCGCCTTTCCAATGTCCCACAGCTCCCATATCGTGCAGGAGGAGAATGGGGAAAGCATAACCAGAGATGGTCTAAGATGATTCAACGATTGAGGTATGGGAATCTGGAAGAGCTAAATCTCTGCCACGGGGCTTCTTATAACCCTTAGGATGAAAAGAACCCTGCCAAGAAAAGTGTATAATTTGTGCTTCCCTGCACTTAACTGATGTCACATTTTTATTGGATTATCTTGTATATTGAATATTATAGGAGACACATTTTGAAAAATGCTGCACTAATTGAAAACAAAACAAAACAAAAAAGAACCTCCAAACAAAGTATCACAAGCTGATGGGGCTTAACAAAGTTAACAGAATCTGGTAGGACTGGAAGAGGCTTTTGCACACTTTTGCACAGTTGTATTGTACGATGTACCAGCTGGAAAACTCTGCAGTCAACAAGGAAAAGCTAGCCCCTGCAGAATCATTTCATCTGATAACATCTCTGCTGATTTCTGGTTCCCATGTTCCTCCCTCTGAGAGGATCTGCATACTCTGGTCTAATTGAGATTTTGATTGCAAGCCAAGTTAGGATGCTAGGACTTTGCTAGAATCAGCACCAGCAGCTCTGTTCTGGGAAGCAACTCAGCCCTCCACATCCATTATAACCAGTGACTCAGTGCCTGGCTGACTGGTGGAATAACTGCCCATGTGTACATCATGATCTTGTTTTCTAAAACGGAAATCCTGTGCACTGGGACAAATCTAGACTTTCCCATTAAAATATTACAGGTGTTTTCTTATGCAGACAGTGTGGACTAAGAAACTGTATTGAGGAAAAACAAAGGCTGGAATTTTTCAACTTAATCTATCACTTGAAAACTAAAGTAAGCTACAACTCATCCATTGAACTTAGTGCTCAGGTGTCCTTCAGAAAGTGTAAATACCCCCTTTTGAGGCACCTGAACTCTAATTCTAACCCCAACCTTAACTCAAATACCTTCAAGCTCTGCCCAAGAAATATTAGAAACAGTGGGGTATATGCTCAGAGGCATCATGACGGCAGGTGCTGAGAATCCAAGCTAGTGTCCCCTAGTGTACAACCTACAATGTAGAGATGTAGTTGTGAATTAAATAGCAAAGTTCAAGCTATTATTTCTTATTACATACCATAACATGAAAAATGTACATCTTCCAATATCTTTGAGCTTTGAGCCATACCTCAGTTTGTGGATCTGTACAGTGTCTGTGTTTCCTATGGACAACCATACCATATTTATTCCAGTTGAGGTTGGTCCCTTTCATGGTGCTATTTTGAATTATTTTTAACTATACTTAGTATGGAAATTTCTAGATAAAGCTTAGAATGGTATTCTTATCTGATTAAGGAAGAATATACAAACACATAGAGTGCTTGGCTGCAAATCTTGCATAATGGCAAAAACAAACACTGTTCTGAAAGAGCAGAGATAAAGAAAAATGGAAAACAAACTTCAAAACGTGTGACAGGGAATAAATTTTCTGCAAGAAATATGCTTTCTTCTAAACCTCATATTTATAACTTGAGAAACAAGTTTTATTTCAAATAGAAGCAATATAGCAAATACATTTTACAAGGAAACACATAAACTTATACACAGCAAATTTTAAACTTTATGGGAGTAGTTCCAGAAGCCGGTGGAAGATGCTGTTGAGTGAAATGAAGGCCTGGGGAGGTATTAATTGGCCCCTCTGGGTCTTCCTTCTGGGAGAAAAAAAAAAGCATAAGAGACCAGAAAGAGACTTCCCCAGGCTCATTACACAATTTCTGATCCTGGGTTTTCGTGTCCAACATCATTCTTAGATCTTTATAAAAGGTTTAGTAACTTTTTCCTATTACCAAGCAAGGGTATTAGCCTCTACCTATGAATATCTGTTTCAGCCCAGCATTCAAGACCCTGATTAACCAACCTCAGCCACTCAGTATCCACTCTTTCTGTAGTATAAAACCTCCCCTCTGTGGGATCTATTCATTCCATCCAATAATGGCCCATTCCCTCTACAATTAGCTCTCCCCATGCATCTGTTTCCCTATGAGGAACAAAATTCCCACCCAGGAGAGGTGTCTGGTGTATCATGAAACTTACAAATTCCAAATCAATAGGCTTCAGGTAGGGTTTGATCCAGACAGCTCTTCTGTGTCTATGATGACCTCAGCTGAGTCCTGCTTTAGCTTGGCCTCCATCTCTCCTGGCTTCTCTCTCCTGGCTTCACATCTGCACTCCACGCTGATCAAAGAGAGTAGGCATTTAGTCACTGTTTCAAGCAAGTTTTCCCTTAAATCAATTGTCAGGGCTTGAAGGCAGAAGTGACTTTAGTCCAGGAGGTATACATCCATGTCTTCACCTAGGGTGGGTACCCGAGCTGCTATTGCAGTCTGTTGAGAAGAGGGAGATGCATCTATTGAGAAAAGCAGCTGCACCTGCCTCTCCTTGCATCCTTCTCTCTTCATGTAGCACTTCCGTGCTATTCCCCTTACAGACAGATGTCGCTCAGTAGCTGGAAGTTTTTTTTGTGTCCCACCTGGTTCCACAGCTGCTCAGGTCCAAATATACACACAGAAGCTTATATTAATTACGAACTGTATGGCCATGGCCTATGGCTCAAGCTTCTTGTTAGCTCTTATAACTAAATCCAGCCCATTTCTATTCATCTACATGTCACCATGTGTCCCATGGCTTTATCTGTGTGTCATTACATGTTGCCCCTGGACAGCAGGATGGTGTCTTCTCCCTCTCTCAACCAGCTTTTTCATTGTAATTGCTGGCTATATTCTAGAAGAGCTGAAATTAATTGATTCCAATCATTTAGTATGATTCTATTTGAAGTAGACCATGAATTTAACATCTGCCTTACAAATGTTGGGTGTATGCCTTACATGACTAACGCTTCCTTCATATGTTTAAAATCTCTCATCAGAATAGGTTGTAATGTATATTTCATATACGGGTCAGGGTGTCTATCATCTGCTGGCCTCTCACGGATGATGACAGGATAAGCCATTGTATGAGAGCCATCTGGAAATGGTGGTCTTGCCCTTCTGCTTATTGGGCCCCTTGTCATCTTTACTGAGAGTTTCTTCCAGGGTTTGCAAAGGAGCATCTGGGGTCTATCCCAGTGAGTGAATCTCCTCTCTTGCAAGGGATTCCAGATTTCTCATGGACTCATGCAACCTTTTATATTCTTCTCAAACATATGATAGACCTTATATTATCAGTTAATGATAATTTTTCTTCCTTATAAAGTGTCTGAGTAGCAACAACTTCACCCTGGAGAGTTATTGTTCTATCCATTAAGTATTCATATTTATTATCAATAAAAATAAAATCTGGCTATTATTATTATTTTTATTATTAATGGACCAAAGTTCTTGCAATATGTTAGCAGATTGCAAATTTAGGAGCCTGTTATGTAAGTCTTTATTATTGCCTTGTAAATCCTGGTTAGCAGATTCCAGAGAAAGAATATTTGTATGTAAGCCTTCATTGCTATCTTTTAAAGCCTGGATCAGTCCCAATAATGACTCATCTTTGTTATTTTTATTAAGTCAGTATTTAATGTTGTGTGAATTATTATGGTAAATGCCAAAATGGTGCATGCCAGATATGCCCCAGGAAGGTCATATATTTCCAGTAAAATGTCATTCATCATACAGGCAAAAAAGTTTTTAAATTTTTTTAAAGATTTATTTATGTATTATGTATACAGTGAGTGTTCTGTATACAGGCCAAAAGAGGGCATCAGATCCTTGTATAGATGGTTGTGAGCCACCATGTGGTTGCTGGGAATTGAACTCAGGACCTCTGGAAGAACAGCCAGTGCTTTTAACCTCTGAGCCATCTCTCCAGCTCAAGTTTTTAAGTTTTTATGAAGTAATATTTTCCACCATATTATGAGAAATATTCAAAATTTGTTAGTCAGTTTCAAGGTGTAAAATTATGAAGTACTCTTACCTGAAATGAAACATTGGCTTGCTTTTGCTTTTATTACCTTCCTTTTGAGTTTTTTGGGGTGTAGTAGTGCTTTTCAGCCAGCAGGTGTCGCTGGTGTAGCACTAAAGCAGGTCTTGCTGAAGAATTTGGCTGGTGGCAGTTGTAGGTGGGAGCGGAGTGTCCTGTGTGCATATGTGGAGGAGCAGCAGCAGCATAGTGGCATCATATCTTCCCATGCCTACCCAGAGCTTCAGGGCCCAGCTAGCTCAGTCAGTAGAGAATGAGACTCTTAATCTCAAGGTTGTAGGTTTGTGCCCCATGTTGGGCACCAGATGAAGTGGGGATTTAACAAGGCAGCTCCACATAGTTTATCTGTTAGTTAAAAGGAAGTTTATTTGGGGTTACTTATAACTAGTAAGGGGTTGGTTACATCTGGGAGAGGTGAGGTTTAGTCCAGTGTGGTTCTCTGGAGAACTCTGACTTGGTCTGTGATCCAGCATCCAGGATCACAAGGAGCCAAGAGGGCTGGCATGTACAGATCTTGGGTCTTAAAGGCTCCCATCTCGGCTACGCCCAAGGGGCAGGTCATAGGTAGGCATGGCAGTTACCTGATGCCTCACTAGGGACAGTGCTTCAAGGTCAAAGCTGGAACAGCTACCCACTACATGGCTTCATTCATTTTTAGTGCTGACTTCATTGCATGCTTTCTCTTTACAGAACCTTCCTCTAGGCATCCAGCTCTTTCCTCTACCCACCCTTTAACACTCACAAGCTGTACTATATCACATAGGACCCAGTTATACATATATTTAATGGAGTCTCTTTTGTTTCTGAGTTAAGATTTCATTTGCCCAAAGTTTGTATTAGTAAATCCTTAGGTCTTGCATTTTATTTAATATGTTCCCGATTACCCATAACTTCTAGTATAATACTGGTGTCTGGAAAGCTCCTCAATAAATTAGGGTTCTGATACTAAAGTGACCAACAATCTTGTCCTAATTAAAGATGAAATAAGTGCTGGCCATGCATGTTTACAGTATGATTTTTCACAGGGTGCTTCTTTATCTAGTGAACAATGTGCCTAACATGTGGTTGCATGACTGGTAGGTAAGGGCTCCCTCGTGTGGGAGACATGTTTAAATTGATAGGAACCCTTGTGCCCTGTCTTAGTTAGGGTTACTGTTGTTACAATGAAACACCTTGAACAAAAACAAATTTGGCAGGAATGGCTTATTTGGCTTACACTTCCATTTTATTAGTCCATCATTGAAGAAAGTGAGGACAGGATCTCAGACAAGGCAGGAACCTGGAGGCAGGAGCTGATGGAGTGGCCATGGATGGATGCTGCTTACTGGCTTCTTCATCGTGGCTTCCTCAGCCTGCTTTCTAATGTAACTCAGGACCACCAACCCAGGAATGAGCTGGGCCTTCCTCCATTAATCACTAACTAAAAAAAAAATGTCCCACAGTTGGATCTTATGGAGACATTTTCTCAGTTGAGGTTCCCTCCTTTAAGATGACTGTAGCTTGTGTCTGTCTCATTGACATAAAACTAGCTGGGATATGCCCACTGTCTGATCCTTGTCCAGTCTCTGCCTCCCTGAACATCTCTTTTGACAACCTGTGCTCTCTGTGTTGACCCATGGAGACTCCAGATGGAAGACTCTGGTCCTTCAGATGAAGACTGTAACATCAGCATGCCAACACAATAGAAGTTCAAGGATTTCATTTACAGTCCTCGACAAGGTGGGCATCATGAACCATTTCTATGTTGTCAATTCATGTGGGACAGGAATGGAGCAGAGTCAGCTAATGAAAATGGGGTATGGTTCACTTGACATTCATTGCAAATGTTGAAATGGCCCAGTTAAGGAAAGCAACAGAGGCTGGTGGTATAATTCAGTGGTAGAACACACACCTAGCTTATGCTAGGCTCAGGTTTTGACCACCTTGCACTACAAAAATATTTTTTTTAACATTTATTGTACTTTATTATAAGAATTTATATAAGACTATGAATATGCTTGAATATGCCATATAGCACCATACATTTTAATACATTTAAGGATCACATTCTGAATTTTTATTCTAGCAATGTACGACACTCTTCTAGGAATACAATTGTCTCATTTTTACCTATAACTAAATTCTTTTTTCTTTAGTGACCATTTAAGTGGATTTTAGGCACTCATTCAAGGAGTTTCATACATTATTCTGCCTATGACTGATAATGTGAACTAATCATCAGGACTGACTTTATTTCATTTATAAATTCCTTGCAAATAGACTTTCCACTACTCTATTTGTTTATATTCTTCTACTTTTGTTTTTATTTTATTTTATTTTATTTTATAATACCATTCAGTTCTATGTATCAGCCACGGATTCCCTTGTTCTCCCCCCTCCTGCCCACCTCCCATTCCCACCTCCTCCAGGGCAAAACCTCCCCCGAGAACTGAGATCAACCTGGTAGACTCAGTCCAGGCAGGACCAGTCCCCTCCTCCCAGACTGAGCCAAGTGTCCCTGCATAAGCCCCAGGTTTCAAACAGCCAACTCATGCAATGAGCACAGGACAAAAATATTTATAAACTTAAAATATCAGATAAATCATCAGTCAAGCAGAGACCCCATCCTGCTCACAGGGGAGATGTCAAGTCCAACTTTGGCCACAAAATAGAGCCATTTGGGTATGTCCTTTTTGTGTGTAGACAGTCACCTCTTTGGTGCTTTTCCAACACTATTTGGAACAAGTAAGCAAATAAATGAATGAGTTTGCTCAAAAGCCTTCCACACACACATCAATCTGCAGGGTCAATTTGATTATATTCTTACATGTCCATAATCCTCTGACTCCCTACTGCCAGTAAAGTCAAGTCTAGAATATGTAACCTAGAGATCTGGCAGGATGGCAATTTTGGAGTCACAAACATGCACTGCTTGCACTCTTATTTTCCCATCATTACCTGTCTCTACGGAGGCACTGAGTGTTTCTGTGTTTTAACACTTCAGGAATGAGAGGGGATACTGGGAAGAAAACAGGGACAGGGAAGCAGGACTCCTTTTTTGTTGTTTCTCAGAGCTATAATGTTGTAATACTCAAGAAGATATCAGATAGCTTTGAAAAATACTGGGGAAAATAGTGTGGAAGAAAGCAATGTTTGTTTCTTTTTGTTTTGTTTTGTTTTTGAGACAGGGTTTCTCTGTGTAGCTTTGGAGCCTTTCCTGGAACTCACTCTGTAGCCCAGGCTGCCCTCGAACTCACAGAGATCCGCCTGGCTCTGCCTCCCAAGTGCTGGGATTAAAGGCGTGCACCACCATCGCCTGGCACATTTGTTTCTAATGGTCACCAACTAAAGAGTTCTCTGCATTGAAGACAGTGCTTAGACAGAAGGGAAATGGGCGAGAGGAGAGGGGTGGTGTGAACATAAAGGGCCCTAGGAACACAGGCCATCTCAACAGAGGAAGGCAAGGGTAAAGAGGTGAAGTCTGAGTGGCTGGTGGTAGTGTTGACAGTGCTGGTAAGGCTCTCACCCCCACATAGCATTCATCTTGGGAAGGAGGGGGTGAAAGGGGAGTGGGGACAAGTGTCCACAATGGTTAGCACAAGGCCAACAAAAGCAAATTTGTTGTTGTCACTCTTGAACGCAAGAGCTCCAGTATTCATTGAGCCCTGTCTGTTTCTTCATTAGCCTCCTCTTCCACCACCCCTTCACCAGTCCAAGTCTGACCACACAGACAGAGTATGGGCAGGCCTTTTTCCTGCCAATAGCCTTTCCCTATTTAGCCACAACTTTTCCAGTGTTTGAGGGATAGACAAGTGAGAAAGAGGGAAGGTTGGATCTGAGCACTCACTCATTGGGTACTGTTTTCATTGGATTGAGTTTGACATAGTACTAAGTTTGCCCTTCTCAAGCTGCTAATGCAGCTCCTGCCATAAAAAGATGAGACTTGGGCTTTATCCTCAGCTAATTCATGAAGAGATGCATGAACAGATAAGCATGGTGAAGCATCGTCTTTGCTAAAACGAAGCTCTTTCCGAGACATGAAGGGATTATGGCAGAGAAGAGAGTAACCCCAGGGCTGTGCTCGCTGTTCCACGGGAATGGGCATCACAGGGATGATGAAGGCATGAGAAGCTCTGCAGCCTATGCAGTAGATCCATGGAGCCCAGAAGACACCCTCAGGAGTGCTGACTTCAGTGATCCGGAACTCTGGAAGGCATAGTCTTTGTGTCCAGAGGGGGAAGATGGGAAGCAACTAATGCTTAGTCATTCTAGAAAAGAGAAGGAAGGAAGGAAGGAAGGAAGGAAGGAAGGAAGGAAGGAAGGAAGGAAGGAAGGAAGGAAGGAAGGAAGGAAGGAAGAAATGGAGCTAATTCAACTCCCAATATACGGGAAAATAAAACATGAAAGTTAAATGTCATTATGAAGTCGTTGTATATACTTCAGAAAGACACAGAGCTATTTAACTTCGCCCTCAGATTTCGTTTTTACTGTACAGTCTTCTTAGTCCTAAACTGATAGCTTTACTTTTAAGTTCAAATTGTACTGAAGGTAAGCTGAACGACATACAGAACAGACAAGCGCCACATTGTTCTCACACCAGGGGAAGTAGCAGACATACCCCACACAGTTAGAACACCCCACAATGTGCATCACAGACAAAACCAACCAAACACTCCAAAGAGGCCCAGGCATGAAAGATACACATCAACACATGCCTCTCAGGAAATAAAATTTGAAATGTGTGTGTGCGGGGTGGGTGGGTGGGGGGATGATCAGTTCTTCATGGTTGGTTTGTTTTTCTTGTTTCTAGAATGACTACAGGTATATCAATTTATGAAGTAGATTGAAGCTCTTTAGAAAGTATGATTTGCCTGTTCATGGAGGCAGCGTTTGACGGGAGAATCCTGGACAAAGGATGCAGAGATGAGTGACTGATGGCAAATGCACATGGCCGGGAAAGTTTGATGCTTTTCTCTGACCTATGATTATGAGGAAAGAGAGGCCAAATGCGAGGTTATTTATGCCAGAACACGCAGCCACCAAAGGAGGTGTAATCACAGAGACGGTTCTGCCACCCCCCTCCTTTGCAAGAGCCCTCCTCTTCTGAACCTTGGACTGCCCCCATCTGTCTATAGAGAGCCCCCCTCCTTTTCCTCTCTCAGAAGTCTTAGAAACAAAAGGCACTTTTTGAAGAAGAAAAAGCCACAGTTGTGAGCCTTGGAGTCTGATTCCTTTAACTCGATTCTGTTTTCAGGATCCCCGCGTTTTGCCCTCTGGTAGGTTGGGGGCTGACAGAGAGATCTGTGAGTGAAGATGTCAGTTTACAAACCATCCTACTGGGTGCCTAATAAAATGCAAATCGAGACATGGGGAGAAGAGAAGGCCTCTGTCCTTCCCTTTACAAATAAAATGTTCCCGCGCCACTCACGGAGATCAGGAGCCCCATGCTGAGGCTGCATCTGCTCTTTCTGACAGCTCCCCAAAGAACCCCGCTTCTCCTTTTTACAAGCCTGCAAGCTGTTCTTGGAGAGTACAAAAAGAAACCTGCTTCAAGGGGAAAAAGTTCCTCTGACATGTGAGGAGAGATTCAAAATCTCCTGAAAAATAAAAAAAGAGAAAGTTAAAATCTGTGATGGCCGAACCCAAACGCATGTGCTCAATAAAGAAAACCCCTTTCAGTAATGAAGAGGAAGGAAGGGTTGTATAGACATGTGATCACGGTGTGTGTGTGTGTGTGTGTGTGTGTGTGTGTGTGTGTGTGTGTGTGTGTGTGTGTAGTGAAGTAGCCAGGCTGGAGTCAGTGGAGAGCTATGGATTGCATGCCCCATATAAAATAATAACCAGACTTAGCATGAGGCCATCGTTGAGCTGAGGAAATACAATCTCAACTCGCCAGATATCAGAGGTTGATAACAGATTTCAGAGTTTAATATGGAATCAGTAAATGTAAAAGCCGTTAATTCTTTGCCAGGCAAACTAAATAGTGTCCCTGGACTGTTCCTTTTACTTTCAGGTTGGAAGAGTGCTGGGATGACCTCAGACAACTGAGCTTGCTTTGCAAAGAAGTTCTTGCAAAGAAACAAGACACTCCCCCCACCCCCACCTTACCCTGTGCAAGGATGATCAAGAAGACACTGTATGCTGTAGAACTGTGGAGTTTTGGGTCGTGGGATCCTTGAGCTTAGGACAGATGATAATGACAAAGCTGACTAGCAATCATGATGACAAACCCAAGTCCAAGCTCTTCAAAGCCATCCTCAAATCCCATCTTGGCTTTTTCTCTAAGACTCGGGGGAAGAATCATCACAAACTCACGGACAACTTCATGATAAAGAAAGGTCCTGGGCATCTCTCCCAGTGGGACCTGGGACATGTCAGAATTCCAAAAGCACCATTCCATTCATTGTGAATAAATCCTGGGCAGGTGCTTACCTGGGAGAGCAGGAGAGAGGAACAGGGAACAAGGGAAACATGTCTTTGAAAGATGTATGCTCGGGACATTTCTTGCCAATAATGTAACTAATACTGATCATGTCAGCCATTGTTATGATTTTTAAGGTACTTTTTTCTACAGCCAAAGTTAAATTCCACTGTGATTGTCTTTTCATTCCTTGGTTTGTCTCTTTCCAGTTTTCTCCTGCATGTCTTGTTCACGTCATGGACTTGGACACTTCGATTTATTTCTGGAGTCCAGCTCACCTTCTGCAACCTGATTATATGCTCGTCAAAATGCTGCCAGGGGCTTCTAGAGAGCAGGCCAGGCCCAAAAGGTCGGGCATCCCTTGTGTGGGTGGAGGTTCAGGCAACTGGGCATGCTTGGTAAGGAAGGAGCCAAGGAAAGATGCCTGGTCCTGCTTCCAAACACCCAAGGGCAGGCCAAAGGGAAAGAGTGTAGAAATAGAATGAGGCTGTTTTGTTGAACTTCACAGAGAGGCTCTTTAAACAAACTTTATAAAAACACTACATATCCTTCTCAGTATTTTTCTTTTATCAAAAAATTACTTTTGATATTTACCACCCACAGTTCATTCATTTTTTAGTGAATGACTTATAGCACAACTTATTTATCCTTTCTCCTGTTGGGCATGCCATGTTTGTGTTTTTAAAAGATTTATATTTTTATGAATGGAAACACATGAACTATGAACCAAAGGCTGAGGGGCCCCCAACTGGATCGGGCCCTCTGAATAGGTGAGACAGTTGATTGACTTGATCTGTTTGGGAGGCATCTAGGCAGTGGTGCCAGGTCCTGGGCTCGTTGCATGAGTTAGCTGTTTGAAACCTGGGACTTATGCAGGGACGCTTGGCTCAATCTGGGAGGAGGGGACTGGACCTGCCTGGACTGAGTCTGTCAGGTCAATCCCAATCCTCGGGGGTGGCCTTGATCTGGAGGAGGTGGGAATGGGGGCTGTGCTGGGGGGAAGGGGAGGGGAGGAGGGGAGAGCAAGGGAATCTGTGGCTATTATGTGGAACTGAATAGTATTGTAAAATAAATAATAATAAAAATAAAAATAAAATAAAAGATTTATATTTTTAATTTTGTCTGTGTGGGGGTGTGTGCACATGAGGGCAGGTGCTCGTGTACTCCAGATCTCCTGAAGCTGGAGTTACAGGGTGTTGTGAGACCCATCATAGGTACTAGAACCGAAGTTCTCTGCAAGAGCTTCAGCATGAACTGGCTGTTGAGCCATCTCTCCAGTTCCTCATTTCTGTTGTTTGTTTGTTTTGGTTGTCGCTTTTGTTTTGATGTTGTGGATTCTGACACTTTTCATATTATTGTGCATGTGCAAGGAATTTTCAGGATTGATGCTTCGATTTACACGGCTGATGTGCTGATTATTTGATGTATCAGCTTGATCCAGACTGGACTTTCATCTCTTCTGTGTCTTGACCCAGAAGTCTTCGGAGCTGGAACTTACTTCGTCAGCTCTTCTGGTTCAACACGACTTTTTGTAAATTTTGTGAACATCTGCTAAGTACAGGAGCCACATGTGCCACTGGGGAAGCACAGTGGGATCGAAATCAAGGTCCCAACTCTGATGGGGACCACTTTGATGCAAGAATGCCCAGAGCAGCGTAATCCACAGTATTACCAAACTAGAAACAAGGAGCTGGTGAGACGACTCCTCTCCCTTGAGGTTTCCTAAGAATTGCATGCGAGTATTTCCTTTTTGTGCTTTGAGAATGCACCAGCCTTTGTCTACTGCTTTAACCCCAAGCAACAGGTAATCTGCTGTCAGTCTCTGTTTCTTCCTACCCAAATCTCCTTTCCATGGACAACCTAAGTAGCTTCCAGGGAACAAATACCTTTCCCCCCACATAGGCCAAAGCTCCCTGGAACTCACAAGTAGAAGAAGAAGGTGGATATTCAGGAAAGACTTGCTGATTGGCTTGGAGGATGTTGGATGAATTGTATTTCATATTTTCACCTTAATAAATGGGCACAGTTCTGACTCTCTGAGGGGGGAAAATCAATATTCTGTGCAAGTAAAATCAGGTGATTGTCACTGTAACTGCAAGAACACTATAGCATCAATTGATTATCTGCATGCTTGTTATCCACTTTGTGGATTCCCTGTGGCCACAGATCTCAGCTGATTGTCTCCACCTCTGCTCTGTAACCCTCTGCTTTGCGGGAACACTGGTGGATATCCAGGGAAGGTTGACTAATGTAAACATCGGCTGGAGCAAAATGTAATTGGGAAGATAAATCTGTTGTATAACTACCGCACAGAGGTTTTTCAATACCAAATGGCAAGAGCATTATTATCAATTGTTTCAGCTGTGAACAGCCCTGCCTGCACATCTTCTGAGAGGAATAGCCACCCTTTTCTTATAAGAAATAACATTTTACGAGAAATATGTAACCTTTCTTAAAAGAAACACAGCACAACTTAAACATCCTATATGATCCAACAATCTCTCCTAGTGAAATGAAAACTTGCATTCACATAAAGATCTGCATACAATTTTACAGTGTCGTTATTGCCAATAGCTCCAAATGAGACATAAATTTTCTGCAATGACATAAATTTTCGATCAATGGATAAACCAATTATGGTTTACCTATACAATAGAATCACTACTTGGCAATGAAAAGGAACCAAAAACTGACTACTCCAGCATAAATGAAATTAAAATGCTCTATCAAAGAAGTCAGACACAAAAACTTCCCAGTGTATGATGTCATCTGTATTTACTCTGGAAAAGGCAAAATTATAAGGACAAAAAATAGACCAGGGGGTGTTCAGGGCTAGGAGCTGAAGAAACACTAAGCACAATGGCACAAGAGGAGGGAGTTTAAGGCAATGAGACTCAGGTTTATGTCTACGAAACTACAGCCACCTACCTGTGCCCAAATCCACACAGTCAAAAAGGCAGTGTCTTCAAAAATGGTGCCAGGAACCCTGGGTGTCCGCATGCGGAAGAACAGAAGGAGACCCTTATCTCCTACTCTATACACAAATCAACTCCAAATAGGTCGAGGATCTCAATGCAAGACCTGAAAGTACAAAAATGCTAAAGGAGGAAAGAGGAGGTGCAGTACAATGCAGAGGCACAGGTAAGAAGTTTTTGAATAGGACTCTTGATACTCGGAAACAAGGTCAACAAATGACAAATGGGTTATTATAAAATGAAAGAACTTTTGTATAGCAAAGGGATTGGTCAACCAAGTGAGGTAACCTATGGATAGGGACCAAATGTTGCCAGCTCTACATCTGACAGAGTTAATATCTAGAAAATATGAATAACTCAAAAGCTAAACACCAAAAAAATAATAATCCACTCAAAAATGGATCATGAAATTGAACAGAGTTCTCAAAAGAAATACAAATGATTAATAAGTATCTTCAGAATTATTTCACTTTCTCAACCAACACAAAAATGCAAATGACAACTACTTTGCAATTCCATTTCCCCCTAATGAGAATGGTTTCATTGAGAAAACAAATGTGAAAACAATGAGAAAACAGATGTGAAGAGAGGCAGACCTGTATTCATTGTTGGGGAGAGGGTAAACTGGTGCGCCTTAAATATGGACATCAGCCTGTAAATCTTCCAAAAGGCTGAAAAGAGAAGTGCTGTATGACCCAGGCTTAGCACTCTCAGGCAGATACTCAAGGGACTCTGTACCCTATGACAAAAACACCCTTCAATCATGTCTATTGCTGTTGTATCTACAGTAGCAAGCAAATTAAGTGAATGGATAATGAAAATATGGTATTTATACACAAAGGAATTTTATTCAGCTTCAAAAATATATAAAACTTTCTGGAAATATTACACAGGGAGAAGCAATCCAGGCCCATGAACATAAACATTGTATATTATATCATTTCTGGAATGAAGATTCTGGCTTCAGAGTTTGAGTTTTCTATATTTAAGTAATTGTGAATATCTCTCTTAGTCTGATTTCTGTTGCTGTGATAAAACCCCATAACTGAAAGCAGTCTATGAAGGGAAGAGTTTATTTCATCTTACAGGTTACAGTCATTCCTTGAGGGATCTCAGAGCAGGAACTTGAGACAGGAACTCAAACAGAGGCAGTGGAGGAATGCTGCTTACTAGCTTGCTCCCCATGGCTTGCTCAGCCTGTTTTCTTATACAACCAGCCCAGGGGTGGCACTGCCCACAGTGGGTTAGCTCTTCCCACATCAAGCATTAATCAAGAAAATGCCCCATAGGTCAATCTGATGGAGGCATTTTTTCAATTGAAGGTCCTTTTTCCCAAATGACTCTGACTTGTGTGAAGTTGACAAAAGAATCTAACTAGGGCAGTATCTGTAGAGGTTAGAAAGCAATAAGGGGGCCATGAGAAGTATATGTGCATGGAGAAGAGGTCTTGAGTGTGTGTGCGCGCGTGAGTGTGTGTGTTTGCGTGTGCGCTTGTGCGCTTGTGTGTGTGTGTGTGTGTGTGTGTGTGTGTGTGTGTGTGTGTGCATGCAGGGGGTGATAGTAAAATATACATGATATGAAAGCAGAGGGAGGAACAGTGCAAGTGAGGACGGGACAGGAATAGAGGGACAGAGGGTCGGTGGGGTGGGAACCCAATCAAGTCTAAGAACGTGTGAAAAACACTATAGAAATACAATTTGAAAATATATCAGGGGCTGAAGAGACAGAGAAGGCGCAGCAGATAAGAGCACTGGCTGCTCTAGCAGAGGACTCAGGCTCAGTTCCTAGCACTCACATGGCAACTCACAAGCATCTCACTCTAGGGCCTGGGGATCCAAAGCCATCTTCTGGCCACCTCGGCACTGCACACACATGGTGCACATACATAAATGCATGTGAAATGCTCATATATAAAATAAAAATAAATAACACACACATACACACACACACACACACACACACACACACACACACACACACACATGGCCTTGAACAAAAGTACCATGCATGGTGGGTAATGCTAATCCCAGAAGTCAAAGGATTTTATACTGAAATCCTAGAGTTAAATGCAGGATACCTCCTTATGTGTTGTTGGCCAGGACTTCCCCAGACTCCCCAAACAATACAGGCTCTTGCCATTACTCTGGGTTGTGAATGACAGCTACATGGGAGCAGCCTTTTGCTAAAGACAGCACACACTTTGGATATGAGACACAGAGAAACCGATACTAAGAAACTGATGCTAAGCCGGAAGCTCCCTCCATGCTGGCCAGTGTTTATCACACTAGAATGTACTATGCAAACTGTTAGGGGAGAAAAGTTATCAGTGGTCTTACCCAGGGGTGGACCCTGTGTGCTACCTTCCAGGCAAGACATACCCACAGGTGCAATAGTGGTATGAAGCCTATAGGAATAACCTGCTGTTTCTCTCTGGATTTGATGGCTGCTCCAGGAGAGGAAATATATACCTGGTATTATAAATTTTGCCAAAAAAAATCAATAGCTGGGGATGTGACTCCTTGCTGTAATAACAGTTTTTAGTCTCAAATATGGATGAGGTCTAGGTGTCTACTCAGAGGGAACTTGCTTGTATAATGTTGAAATTACTGTGGGAAATAAATATTTTGGAATCACCTTCCATGTCAGTACCTGATATGGCTTGGAAAATGGATAAGAGTAAAGGTGAGAAGGAAATATAAGCTTGCTACATCTTATGTCTGAGTTAATATAAGGGAAATCAGACAAGGAGCCTAGCCAAATCATTAAAAGAAAATGGAGTTAATATTCATGTCAATATTTATATCAATTCCCAAAGTTCCTAGGAAATTTTTTGACAAAAAGTCAAATAATCTGCTTGTGCATCTCTGGAAGTGATTAAAGCATAAAACATGTTACCAGAGATGTGAATGATAGAGATCTATAGGTGATTCTCACTTCATCCCCTGCTGTGAAGGAAGAAACACACAGGTTGAGTACCATCCTACTCACTTCCTTAATTGGGTACCCAATCTTGCCTGTAAGAGAGGTTTAAGAATGATGACCCAAGTCTATGGCCATACTACCCTGAACGCACCCGATCTCGTCTGATCTCAGAAGCTAAGCAGGGTCAGGCCTGGTTAGTACTTAGATGGAAGAATGATGACCCAAAGCCCCAAGTTGAACTGCATATTTGTTGGTCTCTTGTGGACATACTTGAATTTTAGATGTGGATTCAAGCATATCTTAATCCATAGTGACTCTCCAAAGCACCAGGGGCAACATACAGCAGGGGAGGGTAAATAGTGGTTTAGGTGAAAAGATGAAGAAGTGATAATTATTGAGCTGGAGAGATGGCTCAATGATTGATTGCTCTTGTAGGTGATCTAAGTTTTGTTCTTAGTACATAGGTGGGCCTACTCATGATTGCCTATAACCCTAGCTCCAGTAGATTTAATGGCCTCTTTTAGACTTGTGGGCACCTGAACTCATACATGCTCACTATCACATGCATGCACATATACAAATAATATTTTTAAATCTTTATGGAAATAGTCAATTAGCCTCTGACAACCATACTCTGTACATTTCCACATAGAAAAGTATACTGGAGTAGATGGAACACACTTTGCACGCTGCTGTTGAAGTGTAGTGCCCAAGAATGCAGGCTAAAGGAGCAGTTGTGTATGGTGAAGTGGAATCCTGTAGAGTTCGGGGACTATTTACCTCATGCACTATCTTTTCAATGTCCTGTGAGGTTGAGACATTCACACAGAATGATTGTGAATTATGAAAGGCTAGATGGAGTAGTGAACCCATCTATGATGTTGTTGCTCTTTGGGCAGAACAATTGATACAAGTAATGTGATCTTTTCATGCTTTTATACATAATATGAATCAATATTTATTAGTAGTATTATTTTATTATCTTCTTCATTACTGAGTCATAAGATAAAACTGTGTTTCCCTATAATCAATGATAGAGAACCTTGAAAGAGTCTACCCACCTCTGTAAAAAGGTTTTGTTATATAGTGCTAAGCTCTGAATGTCTTCTAGAATTGGAAAAACATTTGGAAGCACAGTAAAAACAGCAGCTAGAGTTTGTGTGAAAGTACTCTGCATGCATGGAAGGAGGCATAAGGTTGTTGAGTAAATATCTCAGTACCAGGAGTGGGGTGTTTTCTCATGAGATGTTGACTAGGAAGGTCCCTGAGGACACTTCCCAATATTATACAAGCTATTTTCACTGTTTTTGGTGGCAAAAATTAGATAGTAAGTCCCTATTTCTACATACAGCATATGCTCTAGTTACAGGACATGGGGGAATCAGTCTGGGTCTGAGCTGAAGCTCCCTTCCCTGGTTAGCATTCACAAAGCCATGTATGTTATACTGGCTGCTAAGAAATAATTGTTACTAACAGTCTTGCTTAGCTATAGACCTTACATGTTACTCTGTCACCAAGCTGGTCAAATTGTTCAATAGTGCAATAGTGCACTGTAATAGGTACAACCAATAGTGGCCCAACTGTCACAGGTACAACCAACTATTTTCCAATTTGATTTAAGGCCTACATCACAAGAAGGAACCCATTTAGTACTATAAATCTGGGCAGAAGCATATGACTAGATTGATCATAGGCTCCAGTGCAGAAGCTGATGCTACTGTTTTGTTAAATTAATATGATATGCCTATTCTGAACATCTGCAGTGGTGCTAGTAGATTACTGATGCTGTTGTCCACAATAGAAGGAACTTTACAGTGACTGGCAGTTACTACAGAGACGTATTACTGCCTAAACTACCGAGAATGAGTCTTACTGTGGTCTCTAGTGTTTTTGTAATACAAAGATTCAATGTAGGCTTTAATGGAAGAAAGAAATCATACATACGTGCTATGCCCTACAAGGCTCAGGAAATACCATACAAGAGTAATTGGAAAGAAGATAAGAATGAGGTGAAGGTGTGGAGTGTTGTGTAACTGTTTCCTTTGGATTGTACATAACCATTGTCATATTGAATCAGAGCAACTGCGATTCCTGTCACAAGGGCCTTATAAGATTAGACCTACTAACACCCTTTCATGGTGGTCACAAGGCCCTTACATATTAGACCTTCTAACATGCTTTCATGGTGGGAGAGCAAAGGCTCTTGGGGCTCATAACTTCATGAGCCTTCCACAAGATCTCACAAGGTTTCCCCCTCCCCTAGGTTCTACAAGAGGTACACAATTGACTGCAGCTGGACTCATAGGTAGTGTAGCTGCCTATGCATCTCCCAGGGAATGATTTAGTAGTGTAGGGTTTTTGTTGGTTGGTTGGCTGTGGGATGACTCATCCCTAACAGGCTTGAGGGCCAGCCAGCCCAAACAAGTAAAAAAGATACTTTCTGAGAGCCAACCCGGGTCTGCCTAAGGGCCTTAGCAACA